>NW_027362342.1:0-2500 GCF_039654945.1 Dendrobates tinctorius | reverse complement strand
TTCTCTTTGATTAGCTGAATGGGAATAATTCTAGCACTCTCAGCGCAGTTAGTCAGGATGGCCGAGTGGTCTAAGGCGCCAGACTTAAGAGTGTTCTGTTTCCCTTGAGGTGGGTATTCTGGTCTCCAAATGGAGGCGTGGGTTTCAAAACCCACTTCTGACAGCTGCTTTTAGTGTCCTTACTTGTCTAAAACTGACATGTCTCTCTATACTGTCATATAACCCTCTCAGCATGTGTACATTCTATTCTAAAAGCATGTGGAGGGAGACTGCCACCACCATGAAGGGATGATAACCCTAAATCTTCTGATCTAAAGTAAGATTCCTTTCCATTTGACCACGTGCTCTTCAGAATGGCGCATGATGCTTTCGTAACAAACGCTCAGTATATATACATTTTTTCAAAAAGTGTGGAGAAAGAGAATGCCCACGACCACGAAGGGACTTGAAACCCTCAATCTTCTGATCCGAAGTCAGACGCCCTTATCCATTAGGCCACGCTGTCTTTTGATTGGCATGTGATGCTTGAGTACGTGGTTCCCGTGGTCTAGAATAAGAATCTTACTGAGTCCAATGACGTAGACACGCTTACAGCTCTCTCTCAGCACGTGTATACTTTTTTTCAAAAAAACTCATGGAAACTGACTGCCATGATGGGACTCGAACCCTCAAAATTTCTGATCTGAAGTCAGACGGCATCTTACCCATTGATGTTCTCTCTCGTCTCTCATCTCTCTCTCTCTCTCTCTCTCTCTCTCTCTCTCTCTCTCTCTCTCTCTCTCTCTCTCTCTCTCTCTCTCTCTCTCTCTCTCTCTCTCTCTCTCTCTCTCTCCACAATTACCATCTTCAGAATCAAAATGTGATCACATTGTCTTTATATTTTCTTGGTAAATTCAAGCATAAATTCCTCCTTAGTAACGATGCTTGCATTCGTGCTCCATGGTGCAGATTAATATTCTCACATTCTAGAATGTTACCTACTCCTGATTACTATGGCACGCTTACATCTCTGTCTCTCAGCATGTGTATACAATTTTTTTCCAAAAAAGCACATGGAAACAGACTACCACAACTGGACTCAAACACTCAATGTTCTGATCTGAAGTCAGGCCCTTGCATTCATGCTCCCATGGTCCAGAATAACATTCTCACATTCTAGAAAATTACCTAGTCTGATGACTATGACACGCTAACATCTCTGTCTCTCAGCATGTGTATAAATTTTTGATCTAAAGAAAGACACCTTACCCATTCTCTCTCTTAATCTATCTTTCTATCTCTCTCTCTCTCTCCACAATTACCATCTTCAGAATCAAATGTGATCACATTGTCTTTATATTTTCTTGGTAAATTCAAGCTTAATTCCTCCTTAGCTAACGATGCTTGCATTCATGCTCCATGGTGCAGAATAACATTCTCACATCTAGAATCTTACCTACTCTGATTACTATAGCACACTTACATCTTTGTCTCTCAGCATGTGTATACATTTTTTCCAAAAAGCACATTCAAACAGACTACCACAACTGGACTCAAACACTCAATGTTCTGATCTGAAGTCAGGCCCTTGCATTCATGCTCCCATGGTCCAGAAATAACATTCTCACATTCTAGAAAATTACCTAGTCTGATGACTATGACACGCTAACATCTCTGTCTCTCAGCATGTGTATAAATTTTTGATCTAAAGAAAGACACCATACCCATTCTCTCTCTTAATCTATCTTTCTATCTCTCTCCTCTCTCTCCACAATTACCATCTTCAGAATCAAAATGTGATCACATTGTCTTTATATTTTCTTGGTAAATTCAAGCTTATTCCTCCTTAGCTAACGATGCCTTGCATTCATGCTCCATGGTGCAGAATAACATTCTCACATTCTAGAATCTTACCTACTCTGATTACTATAGCACGCTTACATCTTTGTCTCTCAGCATGTGTATACATTTTTTCCAAAAATCACATGGAAACAGACTACCACAACTGGACTCAACCTCTCATTGTTCTGATATGAAGTCAGACCCTTGCATTCATGCTCCCTTGGTCCAGAACAGCTTTCTTATATTCTAGAATCTTACCTAGTCTGATGACTATGACACGCTAACATCTCTGTCTCTCAACATGTGTATAATGTTTGATCTAAAGAAAGACACCTTACCCATTCTCTCTCTTAATCTATCTTTCTATCTCTCTCTCTCTCTCCACAATTACCATCTTCAGAATCAAAATGTGATCACATTGTCTTTATATTTTCTTGGTAAATTCAAGCTAAATTCCTCCTTAGTTAACCGAATGGAATAGCTGTAGCACCCACAATGCAGTTTGTCAGGATGGCCGAGTGGTCTAAGGCGCCAGACTCAAGAATGATTTCTTTCCCCACATAGAGCTGGTTTTCTGGTCTCCAAATGGAGGCATGGGTTCAAATCCCACTTCTAACAGCTGCTTTTTGTGTCCTTACTTGTCTACAACTGACCCTTCTTTCTAAACTGTCATATAACC
>NW_027362341.1:0-24438 GCF_039654945.1 Dendrobates tinctorius | reverse complement strand
AGGTGGGCCATGCTCGCCTCCTGGTTACAATATCTGGCACCAGGAGAGTTAGGCCACGTTCACACGCTGCGGATTCCGCTGCGGATTAATCCGCACGGATTTAGCAAAAACCGCAGATAATCCGCAGGTCCAAAGACCTGCGGATTATCTGCGGTTTTGCCTGCGGTTTGGTCCTGCGGATTCACTATCTCCACAATGGTGGAGATAGGAACCCGCAGCGTTTTCCACAGAAAGAATTGACATGCAATTCTTTCTGCGGATTCAAAACCGCAGCAAATCCGCGCGGTTTTTTCCGCAGCGTCGGCACAGCGTTTTTTTTTAACCCATTCAAATGAATGGTACTGTACACCGCAGCTAAAACTGCTGCGTGTCTGTAGCGGCCAATCCGCAGCGTGTGCACACAGCCTTAAAGCAAGACCTTTCATTTAGGGAGGGTAGTAGAGGGGGCGGTGTAGGAGCAGTGCTCCTCTGGCCTCTTTCCTAGTACTGAAGCGCGTTTGACCGTGAGGGGAGGGTGGCCTAACAAAAAAGGGGTTGGCCTATGCAAATTAAAAGCGCGTGGAGTGGAATCCTGGGGGAAAAAAAAAAAAAAAAAATCAGCCGCCTGCGCTTTTGTTATGCGCCCAGACTTGGTTTGAATGTCTTCCTCAGGGTGGTGTCTGTGTCATTCTCCACAATGGGTGCCTGTCTTAAGCCCTGTGGCCTTGCAAGCGGCAAACCATTTCTGGTTATCGCTTCTCGGCCTTTTGGCTAAGATCAAGTGTAGTATCTGTTCTTATCAGTTTAATATCTGATACGTCCCCTATCTGGGGACCATATATTAAATGGATTTTTAGAACAGGGAGATGGAAAAAGAGCTTGCTCACTTCACTCCACGTATCAGCCCAGTATGGCAGTTTCTCTGGGAATGGTGCACTCACTCTCTTAAGCGGTTTCCAAAGACAGATTGAATTGAAATCGGGATAAGCAAGTAGTGTTTTCAAAGCATGATTTGAATGCTTTTTTCCAATGTCGCTGCTCTGCAATTAGTTTTTCTTGGTCCAAGTTGCACATTTCCAATTCCTTAGCCTTGATTTAACTTGACCAACTCTTCTACTACTACTACTACTACTACTACTACTACTCTTATTCACCGCTATATGGGAGGCATTGCACTGTATTCAATGTGTCCGTAAAATAATGATCTATCTTGGCCTTTGCTGTTTGGTAGGTATAGGTGTGACAAGCTGCAGTAATGTGTTTGGCTTTGGATAGCTACATTTCTGCACACCCACCTGCTACAAGGCCTGCAGCCCCTTCGCCTCAGAACTTCCCCAGTCTTAATTCAAGCATTCAATTCCTACCACATCCCTCATGCAATGATATGTCGCTTCATTTTTGAAACATTGTCCCCCTCTTGTGGCCTTCCAACTTTGAAATTTACTGTTCAATTTTGAATTAATTCATATATGAATAAAATGGAAAAGCAACGATTTATCTGGCGAGTTATTTGAATGTTCTGCCTACGTCCACCTGTCTGACAGACGGACGGTATTCTAGTGGCTTGTAGCAGCAGCAGCAGCTAGGTGCGCTGCTTGCCTGCAGTAAATAGGATGTGTCCATCCATGGAACACTGTGATAGGAATCATGCCATTCATAGCACACAATGCTTGGATGTGTTCGACCACGTCTCACAATGGGACCACGTGTCACAATGGGCAGCCCACAGTCTGTAGCAGCTGCGCAGTAGTATTCAGCTTCAGTCTGCTGAGTGAGCCTGAGCAGACAGGTGGGCCATGCTCGCCTCCTGGTTACAATATCTGGCACCAGGAGAGTTAGGCCACGTTCACACGCTGCGGATTCCGCTGCGGATTAATCCGCACGGATTTAGCAAAAACCGCAGATAATCCGCAGGTCCAAAGACCTGCGGATTATCTGCGGTTTTGCCTGCGGTTTGGTCCTGCGGATTCACTATCTCCACAATGGTGGAGATAGGAACCCGCAGCGTTTTCCACAGAAAGAATTGACATGCAATTCTTTCTGCGGATTCAAAACCGCAGCAAATCCGCGCGGTTTTTTCCGCAGCGTCGGCACAGCGTTTTTTTTTTACCCATTCAAATGAATGGTACTGTACACCGCAGCTAAAACTGCTGCGTGTCTGTAGCGGCCAATCCGCAGCGTGTGCACACAGCCTTAAAGCAAGACCTTTCATTTAGGGAGGGTAGTAGAGGGGGCGGTGTAGGAGCAGTGCTCCTCTGGCCTCTTTCCTAGTACTGAAGCGCGTTTGACCGTGAGGGGAGGGTGGCCTAACAAAAAAGGGGTTGGCCTATGCAAATTAAAAGCGCGTGGAGTGGAATCCTGGGGGAAAAAAAAAAAAAAAAAATCAGCCGCCTGCGCTTTTGTTATGCGCCCAGACTTGGTTTGAATGTCTTCCTCAGGGTGGTGTCTGTGTCATTCTCCACAATGGGTGCCTGTCTTAAGCCCTGTGGCCTTGCAAGCGGCAAACCATTTCTGGTTATCGCTTCTCGGCCTTTTGGCTAAGATCAAGTGTAGTATCTGTTCTTATCAGTTTAATATCTGATACGTCCCCTATCTGGGGACCATATATTAAATGGATTTTTAGAACAGGGAGATGGAAAAAGAGCTTGCTCACTTCACTCCACGTATCAGCCCAGTATGGCAGTTTCTCTGGGAATGGTGCACTCACTCTCTTAAGCGGTTTCCAAAGACAGATTGAATTGAAATCGGGATAAGCAAGTAGTGTTTTCAAAGCATGATTTGAATGCTTTTTTCCAATGTCGCTGCTCTGCAATTAGTTTTTCTTGGTCCAAGTTGCACATTTCCAATTCCTTAGCCTTGATTTAACTTGACCAACTCTTCTACTACTACTACTACTACTACTACTACTACTCTTATTCACCGCTATATGGGAGGCATTGCACTGTATTCAATGTGTCCGTAAAATAATGATCTATCTTGGCCTTTGCTGTTTGGTAGGTATAGGTGTGACAAGCTGCAGTAATGTGTTTGGCTTTGGATAGCTACATTTCTGCACACCCACCTGCTACAAGGCCTGCAGCCCCTTCGCCTCAGAACTTCCCCAGTCTTAATTCAAGCATTCAATTCCTACCACATCCCTCATGCAATGATATGTCGCTTCATTTTTGAAACATTGTCCCCCTCTTGTGGCCTTCCAACTTTGAAATTTACTGTTCAATTTTGAATTAATTCATATATGAATAAAATGGAAAAGCAACGATTTATCTGGCGAGTTATTTGAATGTTCTGCCTACGTCCACCTGTCTGACAGACGGACGGTATTCTAGTGGCTTGTAGCAGCAGCAGCAGCTAGGTGCGCTGCTTGCCTGCAGTAAATAGGATGTGTCCATCCATGGAACACTGTGATAGGAATCATGCCATTCATAGCACACAATGCTTGGATGTGTTCGACCACGTCTCACAATGGGACCACGTGTCACAATGGGCAGCCCACAGTCTGTAGCAGCTGCGCAGTAGTATTCAGCTTCAGTCTGCTGAGTGAGCCTGAGCAGACAGGTGGGCCATGCTCGCCTCCTGGTTACAATATCTGGCACCAGGAGAGTTAGGCCACGTTCACACGCTGCGGATTCCGCTGCGGATTAATCCGCACGGATTTAGCAAAAACCGCAGATAATCCGCAGGTCCAAAGACCTGCGGATTATCTGCGGTTTTGCCTGCGGTTTGGTCCTGCGGATTCACTATCTCCACAATGGTGGAGATAGGAACCCGCAGCGTTTTCCACAGAAAGAATTGACATGCAATTCTTTCTGCGGATTCAAAACCGCAGCAAATCCGCGCGGTTTTTTCCGCAGCGTCGGCACAGCGTTTTTTTTTACCCATTCAAATGAATGGTACTGTACACCGCAGCTAAAACTGCTGCGTGTCTGTAGCGGCCAATCCGCAGCGTGTGCACACAGCCTTAAAGCAAGACCTTTCATTTAGGGAGGGTAGTAGAGGGGGCGGTGTAGGAGCAGTGCTCCTCTGGCCTCTTTCCTAGTACTGAAGCGCGTTTGACCGTGAGGGGAGGGTGGCCTAACAAAAAAGGGGTTGGCCTATGCAAATTAAAAGCGCGTGGAGTGGAATCCTGGGGGAAAAAAAAAAAAAAAAAATCAGCCGCCTGCGCTTTTGTTATGCGCCCAGACTTGGTTTGAATGTCTTCCTCAGGGTGGTGTCTGTGTCATTCTCCACAATGGGTGCCTGTCTTAAGCCCTGTGGCCTTGCAAGCGGCAAACCATTTCTGGTTATCGCTTCTCGGCCTTTTGGCTAAGATCAAGTGTAGTATCTGTTCTTATCAGTTTAATATCTGATACGTCCCCTATCTGGGGACCATATATTAAATGGATTTTTAGAACAGGGAGATGGAAAAAGAGCTTGCTCACTTCACTCCACGTATCAGCCCAGTATGGCAGTTTCTCTGGGAATGGTGCACTCACTCTCTTAAGCGGTTTCCAAAGACAGATTGAATTGAAATCGGGATAAGCAAGTAGTGTTTTCAAAGCATGATTTGAATGCTTTTTTCCAATGTCGCTGCTCTGCAATTAGTTTTTCTTGGTCCAAGTTGCACATTTCCAATTCCTTAGCCTTGATTTAACTTGACCAACTCTTCTACTACTACTACTACTACTACTACTACTACTCTTATTCACCGCTATATGGGAGGCATTGCACTGTATTCAATGTGTCCGTAAAATAATGATCTATCTTGGCCTTTGCTGTTTGGTAGGTATAGGTGTGACAAGCTGCAGTAATGTGTTTGGCTTTGGATAGCTACATTTCTGCACACCCACCTGCTACAAGGCCTGCAGCCCCTTCGCCTCAGAACTTCCCCAGTCTTAATTCAAGCATTCAATTCCTACCACATCCCTCATGCAATGATATGTCGCTTCATTTTTGAAACATTGTCCCCCTCTTGTGGCCTTCCAACTTTGAAATTTACTGTTCAATTTTGAATTAATTCATATATGAATAAAATGGAAAAGCAACGATTTATCTGGCGAGTTATTTGAATGTTCTGCCTACGTCCACCTGTCTGACAGACGGACGGTATTCTAGTGGCTTGTAGCAGCAGCAGCAGCTAGGTGCGCTGCTTGCCTGCAGTAAATAGGATGTGTCCATCCATGGAACACTGTGATAGGAATCATGCCATTCATAGCACACAATGCTTGGATGTGTTCGACCACGTCTCACAATGGGACCACGTGTCACAATGGGCAGCCCACAGTCTGTAGCAGCTGCGCAGTAGTATTCAGCTTCAGTCTGCTGAGTGAGCCTGAGCAGACAGGTGGGCCATGCTCGCCTCCTGGTTACAATATCTGGCACCAGGAGAGTTAGGCCACGTTCACACGCTGCGGATTCCGCTGCGGATTAATCCGCACGGATTTAGCAAAAACCGCAGATAATCCGCAGGTCCAAAGACCTGCGGATTATCTGCGGTTTTGCCTGCGGTTTGGTCCTGCGGATTCACTATCTCCACAATGGTGGAGATAGGAACCCGCAGCGTTTTCCACAGAAAGAATTGACATGCAATTCTTTCTGCGGATTCAAAACCGCAGCAAATCCGCGCGGTTTTTTCCGCAGCGTCGGCACAGCGTTTTTTTTTACCCATTCAAATGAATGGTACTGTACACCGCAGCTAAAACTGCTGCGTGTCTGTAGCGGCCAATCCGCAGCGTGTGCACACAGCCTTAAAGCAAGACCTTTCATTTAGGGAGGGTAGTAGAGGGGGCGGTGTAGGAGCAGTGCTCCTCTGGCCTCTTTCCTAGTACTGAAGCGCGTTTGACCGTGAGGGGAGGGTGGCCTAACAAAAAAGGGGTTGGCCTATGCAAATTAAAAGCGCGTGGAGTGGAATCCTGGGGGAAAAAAAAAAAAAAAAAATCAGCCGCCTGCGCTTTTGTTATGCGCCCAGACTTGGTTTGAATGTCTTCCTCAGGGTGGTGTCTGTGTCATTCTCCACAATGGGTGCCTGTCTTAAGCCCTGTGGCCTTGCAAGCGGCAAACCATTTCTGGTTATCGCTTCTCGGCCTTTTGGCTAAGATCAAGTGTAGTATCTGTTCTTATCAGTTTAATATCTGATACGTCCCCTATCTGGGGACCATATATTAAATGGATTTTTAGAACAGGGAGATGGAAAAAGAGCTTGCTCACTTCACTCCACGTATCAGCCCAGTATGGCAGTTTCTCTGGGAATGGTGCACTCACTCTCTTAAGCGGTTTCCAAAGACAGATTGAATTGAAATCGGGATAAGCAAGTAGTGTTTTCAAAGCATGATTTGAATGCTTTTTTCCAATGTCGCTGCTCTGCAATTAGTTTTTCTTGGTCCAAGTTGCACATTTCCAATTCCTTAGCCTTGATTTAACTTGACCAACTCTTCTACTACTACTACTACTACTACTACTACTACTCTTATTCACCGCTATATGGGAGGCATTGCACTGTATTCAATGTGTCCGTAAAATAATGATCTATCTTGGCCTTTGCTGTTTGGTAGGTATAGGTGTGACAAGCTGCAGTAATGTGTTTGGCTTTGGATAGCTACATTTCTGCACACCCACCTGCTACAAGGCCTGCAGCCCCTTCGCCTCAGAACTTCCCCAGTCTTAATTCAAGCATTCAATTCCTACCACATCCCTCATGCAATGATATGTCGCTTCATTTTTGAAACATTGTCCCCCTCTTGTGGCCTTCCAACTTTGAAATTTACTGTTCAATTTTGAATTAATTCATATATGAATAAAATGGAAAAGCAACGATTTATCTGGCGAGTTATTTGAATGTTCTGCCTACGTCCACCTGTCTGACAGACGGACGGTATTCTAGTGGCTTGTAGCAGCAGCAGCAGCTAGGTGCGCTGCTTGCCTGCAGTAAATAGGATGTGTCCATCCATGGAACACTGTGATAGGAATCATGCCATTCATAGCACACAATGCTTGGATGTGTTCGACCACGTCTCACAATGGGACCACGTGTCACAATGGGCAGCCCACAGTCTGTAGCAGCTGCGCAGTAGTATTCAGCTTCAGTCTGCTGAGTGAGCCTGAGCAGACAGGTGGGCCATGCTCGCCTCCTGGTTACAATATCTGGCACCAGGAGAGTTAGGCCACGTTCACACGCTGCGGATTCCGCTGCGGATTAATCCGCACGGATTTAGCAAAAACCGCAGATAATCCGCAGGTCCAAAGACCTGCGGATTATCTGCGGTTTTGCCTGCGGTTTGGTCCTGCGGATTCACTATCTCCACAATGGTGGAGATAGGAACCCGCAGCGTTTTCCACAGAAAGAATTGACATGCAATTCTTTCTGCGGATTCAAAACCGCAGCAAATCCGCGCGGTTTTTTCCGCAGCGTCGGCACAGCGTTTTTTTTTACCCATTCAAATGAATGGTACTGTACACCGCAGCTAAAACTGCTGCGTGTCTGTAGCGGCCAATCCGCAGCGTGTGCACACAGCCTTAAAGCAAGACCTTTCATTTAGGGAGGGTAGTAGAGGGGGCGGTGTAGGAGCAGTGCTCCTCTGGCCTCTTTCCTAGTACTGAAGCGCGTTTGACCGTGAGGGGAGGGTGGCCTAACAAAAAAGGGGTTGGCCTATGCAAATTAAAAGCGCGTGGAGTGGAATCCTGGGGGAAAAAAAAAAAAAAAAAATCAGCCGCCTGCGCTTTTGTTATGCGCCCAGACTTGGTTTGAATGTCTTCCTCAGGGTGGTGTCTGTGTCATTCTCCACAATGGGTGCCTGTCTTAAGCCCTGTGGCCTTGCAAGCGGCAAACCATTTCTGGTTATCGCTTCTCGGCCTTTTGGCTAAGATCAAGTGTAGTATCTGTTCTTATCAGTTTAATATCTGATACGTCCCCTATCTGGGGACCATATATTAAATGGATTTTTAGAACAGGGAGATGGAAAAAGAGCTTGCTCACTTCACTCCACGTATCAGCCCAGTATGGCAGTTTCTCTGGGAATGGTGCACTCACTCTCTTAAGCGGTTTCCAAAGACAGATTGAATTGAAATCGGGATAAGCAAGTAGTGTTTTCAAAGCATGATTTGAATGCTTTTTTCCAATGTCGCTGCTCTGCAATTAGTTTTTCTTGGTCCAAGTTGCACATTTCCAATTCCTTAGCCTTGATTTAACTTGACCAACTCTTCTACTACTACTACTACTACTACTACTACTACTCTTATTCACCGCTATATGGGAGGCATTGCACTGTATTCAATGTGTCCGTAAAATAATGATCTATCTTGGCCTTTGCTGTTTGGTAGGTATAGGTGTGACAAGCTGCAGTAATGTGTTTGGCTTTGGATAGCTACATTTCTGCACACCCACCTGCTACAAGGCCTGCAGCCCCTTCGCCTCAGAACTTCCCCAGTCTTAATTCAAGCATTCAATTCCTACCACATCCCTCATGCAATGATATGTCGCTTCATTTTTGAAACATTGTCCCCCTCTTGTGGCCTTCCAACTTTGAAATTTACTGTTCAATTTTGAATTAATTCATATATGAATAAAATGGAAAAGCAACGATTTATCTGGCGAGTTATTTGAATGTTCTGCCTACGTCCACCTGTCTGACAGACGGACGGTATTCTAGTGGCTTGTAGCAGCAGCAGCAGCTAGGTGCGCTGCTTGCCTGCAGTAAATAGGATGTGTCCATCCATGGAACACTGTGATAGGAATCATGCCATTCATAGCACACAATGCTTGGATGTGTTCGACCACGTCTCACAATGGGACCACGTGTCACAATGGGCAGCCCACAGTCTGTAGCAGCTGCGCAGTAGTATTCAGCTTCAGTCTGCTGAGTGAGCCTGAGCAGACAGGTGGGCCATGCTCGCCTCCTGGTTACAATATCTGGCACCAGGAGAGTTAGGCCACGTTCACACGCTGCGGATTCCGCTGCGGATTAATCCGCACGGATTTAGCAAAAACCGCAGATAATCCGCAGGTCCAAAGACCTGCGGATTATCTGCGGTTTTGCCTGCGGTTTGGTCCTGCGGATTCACTATCTCCACAATGGTGGAGATAGGAACCCGCAGCGTTTTCCACAGAAAGAATTGACATGCAATTCTTTCTGCGGATTCAAAACCGCAGCAAATCCGCGCGGTTTTTTCCGCAGCGTCGGCACAGCGTTTTTTTTTTACCCATTCAAATGAATGGTACTGTACACCGCAGCTAAAACTGCTGCGTGTCTGTAGCGGCCAATCCGCAGCGTGTGCACACAGCCTTAAAGCAAGACCTTTCATTTAGGGAGGGTAGTAGAGGGGGCGGTGTAGGAGCAGTGCTCCTCTGGCCTCTTTCCTAGTACTGAAGCGCGTTTGACCGTGAGGGGAGGGTGGCCTAACAAAAAAGGGGTTGGCCTATGCAAATTAAAAGCGCGTGGAGTGGAATCCTGGGGGAAAAAAAAAAAAAAAAAATCAGCCGCCTGCGCTTTTGTTATGCGCCCAGACTTGGTTTGAATGTCTTCCTCAGGGTGGTGTCTGTGTCATTCTCCACAATGGGTGCCTGTCTTAAGCCCTGTGGCCTTGCAAGCGGCAAACCATTTCTGGTTATCGCTTCTCGGCCTTTTGGCTAAGATCAAGTGTAGTATCTGTTCTTATCAGTTTAATATCTGATACGTCCCCTATCTGGGGACCATATATTAAATGGATTTTTAGAACAGGGAGATGGAAAAAGAGCTTGCTCACTTCACTCCACGTATCAGCCCAGTATGGCAGTTTCTCTGGGAATGGTGCACTCACTCTCTTAAGCGGTTTCCAAAGACAGATTGAATTGAAATCGGGATAAGCAAGTAGTGTTTTCAAAGCATGATTTGAATGCTTTTTTCCAATGTCGCTGCTCTGCAATTAGTTTTTCTTGGTCCAAGTTGCACATTTCCAATTCCTTAGCCTTGATTTAACTTGACCAACTCTTCTACTACTACTACTACTACTACTACTACTACTCTTATTCACCGCTATATGGGAGGCATTGCACTGTATTCAATGTGTCCGTAAAATAATGATCTATCTTGGCCTTTGCTGTTTGGTAGGTATAGGTGTGACAAGCTGCAGTAATGTGTTTGGCTTTGGATAGCTACATTTCTGCACACCCACCTGCTACAAGGCCTGCAGCCCCTTCGCCTCAGAACTTCCCCAGTCTTAATTCAAGCATTCAATTCCTACCACATCCCTCATGCAATGATATGTCGCTTCATTTTTGAAACATTGTCCCCCTCTTGTGGCCTTCCAACTTTGAAATTTACTGTTCAATTTTGAATTAATTCATATATGAATAAAATGGAAAAGCAACGATTTATCTGGCGAGTTATTTGAATGTTCTGCCTACGTCCACCTGTCTGACAGACGGACGGTATTCTAGTGGCTTGTAGCAGCAGCAGCAGCTAGGTGCGCTGCTTGCCTGCAGTAAATAGGATGTGTCCATCCATGGAACACTGTGATAGGAATCATGCCATTCATAGCACACAATGCTTGGATGTGTTCGACCACGTCTCACAATGGGACCACGTGTCACAATGGGCAGCCCACAGTCTGTAGCAGCTGCGCAGTAGTATTCAGCTTCAGTCTGCTGAGTGAGCCTGAGCAGACAGGTGGGCCATGCTCGCCTCCTGGTTACAATATCTGGCACCAGGAGAGTTAGGCCACGTTCACACGCTGCGGATTCCGCTGCGGATTAATCCGCACGGATTTAGCAAAAACCGCAGATAATCCGCAGGTCCAAAGACCTGCGGATTATCTGCGGTTTTGCCTGCGGTTTGGTCCTGCGGATTCACTATCTCCACAATGGTGGAGATAGGAACCCGCAGCGTTTTCCACAGAAAGAATTGACATGCAATTCTTTCTGCGGATTCAAAACCGCAGCAAATCCGCGCGGTTTTTTCCGCAGCGTCGGCACAGCGTTTTTTTTTACCCATTCAAATGAATGGTACTGTACACCGCAGCTAAAACTGCTGCGTGTCTGTAGCGGCCAATCCGCAGCGTGTGCACACAGCCTTAAAGCAAGACCTTTCATTTAGGGAGGGTAGTAGAGGGGGCGGTGTAGGAGCAGTGCTCCTCTGGCCTCTTTCCTAGTACTGAAGCGCGTTTGACCGTGAGGGGAGGGTGGCCTAACAAAAAAGGGGTTGGCCTATGCAAATTAAAAGCGCGTGGAGTGGAATCCTGGGGGAAAAAAAAAAAAAAAAAATCAGCCGCCTGCGCTTTTGTTATGCGCCCAGACTTGGTTTGAATGTCTTCCTCAGGGTGGTGTCTGTGTCATTCTCCACAATGGGTGCCTGTCTTAAGCCCTGTGGCCTTGCAAGCGGCAAACCATTTCTGGTTATCGCTTCTCGGCCTTTTGGCTAAGATCAAGTGTAGTATCTGTTCTTATCAGTTTAATATCTGATACGTCCCCTATCTGGGGACCATATATTAAATGGATTTTTAGAACAGGGAGATGGAAAAAGAGCTTGCTCACTTCACTCCACGTATCAGCCCAGTATGGCAGTTTCTCTGGGAATGGTGCACTCACTCTCTTAAGCGGTTTCCAAAGACAGATTGAATTGAAATCGGGATAAGCAAGTAGTGTTTTCAAAGCATGATTTGAATGCTTTTTTCCAATGTCGCTGCTCTGCAATTAGTTTTTCTTGGTCCAAGTTGCACATTTCCAATTCCTTAGCCTTGATTTAACTTGACCAACTCTTCTACTACTACTACTGACTACTACTACTACTACTCTTATTCACCGCTATATGGGAGGCATTGCACTGTATTCAATGTGTCCGTAAAATAATGATCTATCTTGGCCTTTGCTGTTTGGTAGGTATAGGTGTGACAAGCTGCAGTAATGTGTTTGGCTTTGGATAGCTACATTTCTGCACACCCACCTGCTACAAGGCCTGCAGCCCCTTCGCCTCAGAACTTCCCCAGTCTTAATTCAAGCATTCAATTCCTACCACATCCCTCATGCAATGATATGTCGCTTCATTTTTGAAACATTGTCCCCCTCTTGTGGCCTTCCAACTTTGAAATTTACTGTTCAATTTTGAATTAATTCATATATGAATAAAATGGAAAAGCAACGATTTATCTGGCGAGTTATTTGAATGTTCTGCCTACGTCCACCTGTCTGACAGACGGACGGTATTCTAGTGGCTTGTAGCAGCAGCAGCAGCTAGGTGCGCTGCTTGCCTGCAGTAAATAGGATGTGTCCATCCATGGAACACTGTGATAGGAATCATGCCATTCATAGCACACAATGCTTGGATGTGTTCGACCACGTCTCACAATGGGACCACGTGTCACAATGGGCAGCCCACAGTCTGTAGCAGCTGCGCAGTAGTATTCAGCTTCAGTCTGCTGAGTGAGCCTGAGCAGACAGGTGGGCCATGCTCGCCTCCTGGTTACAATATCTGGCACCAGGAGAGTTAGGCCACGTTCACACGCTGCGGATTCCGCTGCGGATTAATCCGCACGGATTTAGCAAAAACCGCAGATAATCCGCAGGTCCAAAGACCTGCGGATTATCTGCGGTTTTGCCTGCGGTTTGGTCCTGCGGATTCACTATCTCCACAATGGTGGAGATAGGAACCCGCAGCGTTTTCCACAGAAAGAATTGACATGCAATTCTTTCTGCGGATTCAAAACCGCAGCAAATCCGCGCGGTTTTTTTCCGCAGCGTCGGCACAGCGTTTTTTTTTACCCATTCAAATGAATGGTACTGTACACCGCAGCTAAAACTGCTGCGTGTCTGTAGCGGCCAATCCGCAGCGTGTGCACACAGCCTTAAAGCAAGACCTTTCATTTAGGGAGGGTAGTAGAGGGGGCGGTGTAGGAGCAGTGCTCCTCTGGCCTCTTTCCTAGTACTGAAGCGCGTTTGACCGTGAGGGGAGGGTGGCCTAACAAAAAAGGGGTTGGCCTATGCAAATTAAAAGCGCGTGGAGTGGAATCCTGGGGGAAAAAAAAAAAAAAAAAATCAGCCGCCTGCGCTTTTGTTATGCGCCCAGACTTGGTTTGAATGTCTTCCTCAGGGTGGTGTCTGTGTCATTCTCCACAATGGGTGCCTGTCTTAAGCCCTGTGGCCTTGCAAGCGGCAAACCATTTCTGGTTATCGCTTCTCGGCCTTTTGGCTAAGATCAAGTGTAGTATCTGTTCTTATCAGTTTAATATCTGATACGTCCCCTATCTGGGGACCATATATTAAATGGATTTTTAGAACAGGGAGATGGAAAAAGAGCTTGCTCACTTCACTCCACGTATCAGCCCAGTATGGCAGTTTCTCTGGGAATGGTGCACTCACTCTCTTAAGCGGTTTCCAAAGACAGATTGAATTGAAATCGGGATAAGCAAGTAGTGTTTTCAAAGCATGATTTGAATGCTTTTTTCCAATGTCGCTGCTCTGCAATTAGTTTTTCTTGGTCCAAGTTGCACATTTCCAATTCCTTAGCCTTGATTTAACTTGACCAACTCTTCTACTACTACTACTACTACTACTACTACTACTCTTATTCACCGCTATATGGGAGGCATTGCACTGTATTCAATGTGTCCGTAAAATAATGATCTATCTTGGCCTTTGCTGTTTGGTAGGTATAGGTGTGACAAGCTGCAGTAATGTGTTTGGCTTTGGATAGCTACATTTCTGCACACCCACCTGCTACAAGGCCTGCAGCCCCTTCGCCTCAGAACTTCCCCAGTCTTAATTCAAGCATTCAATTCCTACCACATCCCTCATGCAATGATATGTCGCTTCATTTTTGAAACATTGTCCCCCTCTTGTGGCCTTCCAACTTTGAAATTTACTGTTCAATTTTGAATTAATTCATATATGAATAAAATGGAAAAGCAACGATTTATCTGGCGAGTTATTTGAATGTTCTGCCTACGTCCACCTGTCTGACAGACGGACGGTATTCTAGTGGCTTGTAGCAGCAGCAGCAGCTAGGTGCGCTGCTTGCCTGCAGTAAATAGGATGTGTCCATCCATGGAACACTGTGATAGGAATCATGCCATTCATAGCACACAATGCTTGGATGTGTTCGACCACGTCTCACAATGGGACCACGTGTCACAATGGGCAGCCCACAGTCTGTAGCAGCTGCGCAGTAGTATTCAGCTTCAGTCTGCTGAGTGAGCCTGAGCAGACAGGTGGGCCATGCTCGCCTCCTGGTTACAATATCTGGCACCAGGAGAGTTAGGCCACGTTCACACGCTGCGGATTCCGCTGCGGATTAATCCGCACGGATTTAGCAAAAACCGCAGATAATCCGCAGGTCCAAAGACCTGCGGATTATCTGCGGTTTTGCCTGCGGTTTGGTCCTGCGGATTCACTATCTCCACAATGGTGGAGATAGGAACCCGCAGCGTTTTCCACAGAAAGAATTGACATGCAATTCTTTCTGCGGATTCAAAACCGCAGCAAATCCGCGCGGTTTTTTCCGCAGCGTCGGCACAGCGTTTTTTTTTTACCCATTCAAATGAATGGTACTGTACACCGCAGCTAAAACTGCTGCGTGTCTGTAGCGGCCAATCCGCAGCGTGTGCACACAGCCTTAAAGCAAGACCTTTCATTTAGGGAGGGTAGTAGAGGGGGCGGTGTAGGAGCAGTGCTCCTCTGGCCTCTTTCCTAGTACTGAAGCGCGTTTGACCGTGAGGGGAGGGTGGCCTAACAAAAAAGGGGTTGGCCTATGCAAATTAAAAGCGCGTGGAGTGGAATCCTGGGGGAAAAAAAAAAAAAAAAAATCAGCCGCCTGCGCTTTTGTTATGCGCCCAGACTTGGTTTGAATGTCTTCCTCAGGGTGGTGTCTGTGTCATTCTCCACAATGGGTGCCTGTCTTAAGCCCTGTGGCCTTGCAAGCGGCAAACCATTTCTGGTTATCGCTTCTCGGCCTTTTGGCTAAGATCAAGTGTAGTATCTGTTCTTATCAGTTTAATATCTGATACGTCCCCTATCTGGGGACCATATATTAAATGGATTTTTAGAACAGGGAGATGGAAAAAGAGCTTGCTCACTTCACTCCACGTATCAGCCCAGTATGGCAGTTTCTCTGGGAATGGTGCACTCACTCTCTTAAGCGGTTTCCAAAGACAGATTGAATTGAAATCGGGATAAGCAAGTAGTGTTTTCAAAGCATGATTTGAATGCTTTTTTCCAATGTCGCTGCTCTGCAATTAGTTTTTCTTGGTCCAAGTTGCACATTTCCAATTCCTTAGCCTTGATTTAACTTGACCAACTCTTCTACTACTACTACTACTACTACTACTACTACTCTTATTCACCGCTATATGGGAGGCATTGCACTGTATTCAATGTGTCCGTAAAATAATGATCTATCTTGGCCTTTGCTGTTTGGTAGGTATAGGTGTGACAAGCTGCAGTAATGTGTTTGGCTTTGGATAGCTACATTTCTGCACACCCACCTGCTACAAGGCCTGCAGCCCCTTCGCCTCAGAACTTCCCCAGTCTTAATTCAAGCATTCAATTCCTACCACATCCCTCATGCAATGATATGTCGCTTCATTTTTGAAACATTGTCCCCCTCTTGTGGCCTTCCAACTTTGAAATTTACTGTTCAATTTTGAATTAATTCATATATGAATAAAATGGAAAAGCAACGATTTATCTGGCGAGTTATTTGAATGTTCTGCCTACGTCCACCTGTCTGACAGACGGACGGTATTCTAGTGGCTTGTAGCAGCAGCAGCAGCTAGGTGCGCTGCTTGCCTGCAGTAAATAGGATGTGTCCATCCATGGAACACTGTGATAGGAATCATGCCATTCATAGCACACAATGCTTGGATGTGTTCGACCACGTCTCACAATGGGACCACGTGTCACAATGGGCAGCCCACAGTCTGTAGCAGCTGCGCAGTAGTATTCAGCTTCAGTCTGCTGAGTGAGCCTGAGCAGACAGGTGGGCCATGCTCGCCTCCTGGTTACAATATCTGGCACCAGGAGAGTTAGGCCACGTTCACACGCTGCGGATTCCGCTGCGGATTAATCCGCACGGATTTAGCAAAAACCGCAGATAATCCGCAGGTCCAAAGACCTGCGGATTATCTGCGGTTTTGCCTGCGGTTTGGTCCTGCGGATTCACTATCTCCACAATGGTGGAGATAGGAACCCGCAGCGTTTTCCACAGAAAGAATTGACATGCAATTCTTTCTGCGGATTCAAAACCGCAGCAAATCCGCGCGGTTTTTTCCGCAGCGTCGGCACAGCGTTTTTTTTTTACCCATTCAAATGAATGGTACTGTACACCGCAGCTAAAACTGCTGCGTGTCTGTAGCGGCCAATCCGCAGCGTGTGCACACAGCCTTAAAGCAAGACCTTTCATTTAGGGAGGGTAGTAGAGGGGGCGGTGTAGGAGCAGTGCTCCTCTGGCCTCTTTCCTAGTACTGAAGCGCGTTTGACCGTGAGGGGAGGGTGGCCTAACAAAAAAGGGGTTGGCCTATGCAAATTAAAAGCGCGTGGAGTGGAATCCTGGGGGAAAAAAAAAAAAAAAAATCAGCCGCCTGCGCTTTTGTTATGCGCCCAGACTTGGTTTGAATGTCTTCCTCAGGGTGGTGTCTGTGTCATTCTCCACAATGGGTGCCTGTCTTAAGCCCTGTGGCCTTGCAAGCGGCAAACCATTTCTGGTTATCGCTTCTCGGCCTTTTGGCTAAGATCAAGTGTAGTATCTGTTCTTATCAGTTTAATATCTGATACGTCCCCTATCTGGGGACCATATATTAAATGGATTTTTAGAACAGGGAGATGGAAAAAGAGCTTGCTCACTTCACTCCACGTATCAGCCCAGTATGGCAGTTTCTCTGGGAATGGTGCACTCACTCTCTTAAGCGGTTTCCAAAGACAGATTGAATTGAAATCGGGATAAGCAAGTAGTGTTTTCAAAGCATGATTTGAATGCTTTTTTCCAATGTCGCTGCTCTGCAATTAGTTTTTCTTGGTCCAAGTTGCACATTTCCAATTCCTTAGCCTTGATTTAACTTGACCAACTCTTCTACTACTACTACTACTACTACTACTACTACTCTTATTCACCGCTATATGGGAGGCATTGCACTGTATTCAATGTGTCCGTAAAATAATGATCTATCTTGGCCTTTGCTGTTTGGTAGGTATAGGTGTGACAAGCTGCAGTAATGTGTTTGGCTTTGGATAGCTACATTTCTGCACACCCACCTGCTACAAGGCCTGCAGCCCCTTCGCCTCAGAACTTCCCCAGTCTTAATTCAAGCATTCAATTCCTACCACATCCCTCATGCAATGATATGTCGCTTCATTTTTGAAACATTGTCCCCCTCTTGTGGCCTTCCAACTTTGAAATTTACTGTTCAATTTTGAATTAATTCATATATGAATAAAATGGAAAAGCAACGATTTATCTGGCGAGTTATTTGAATGTTCTGCCTACGTCCACCTGTCTGACAGACGGACGGTATTCTAGTGGCTTGTAGCAGCAGCAGCAGCTAGGTGCGCTGCTTGCCTGCAGTAAATAGGATGTGTCCATCCATGGAACACTGTGATAGGAATCATGCCATTCATAGCACACAATGCTTGGATGTGTTCGACCACGTCTCACAATGGGACCACGTGTCACAATGGGCAGCCCACAGTCTGTAGCAGCTGCGCAGTAGTATTCAGCTTCAGTCTGCTGAGTGAGCCTGAGCAGACAGGTGGGCCATGCTCGCCTCCTGGTTACAATATCTGGCACCAGGAGAGTTAGGCCACGTTCACACGCTGCGGATTCCGCTGCGGATTAATCCGCACGGATTTAGCAAAAACCGCAGATAATCCGCAGGTCCAAAGACCTGCGGATTATCTGCGGTTTTGCCTGCGGTTTGGTCCTGCGGATTCACTATCTCCACAATGGTGGAGATAGGAACCCGCAGCGTTTTCCACAGAAAGAATTGACATGCAATTCTTTCTGCGGATTCAAAACCGCAGCAAATCCGCGCGGTTTTTTCCGCAGCGTCGGCACAGCGTTTTTTTTTACCCATTCAAATGAATGGTACTGTACACCGCAGCTAAAACTGCTGCGTGTCTGTAGCGGCCAATCCGCAGCGTGTGCACACAGCCTTAAAGCAAGACCTTTCATTTAGGGAGGGTAGTAGAGGGGGCGGTGTAGGAGCAGTGCTCCTCTGGCCTCTTTCCTAGTACTGAAGCGCGTTTGACCGTGAGGGGAGGGTGGCCTAACAAAAAAGGGGTTGGCCTATGCAAATTAAAAGCGCGTGGAGTGGAATCCTGGGGGAAAAAAAAAAAAAAAAAATCAGCCGCCTGCGCTTTTGTTATGCGCCCAGACTTGGTTTGAATGTCTTCCTCAGGGTGGTGTCTGTGTCATTCTCCACAATGGGTGCCTGTCTTAAGCCCTGTGGCCTTGCAAGCGGCAAACCATTTCTGGTTATCGCTTCTCGGCCTTTTGGCTAAGATCAAGTGTAGTATCTGTTCTTATCAGTTTAATATCTGATACGTCCCCTATCTGGGGACCATATATTAAATGGATTTTTAGAACAGGGAGATGGA
Organism: Dendrobates tinctorius; assembly: GCF_039654945.1. Taxonomy (NCBI): domain Eukaryota; kingdom Metazoa; phylum Chordata; class Amphibia; order Anura; family Dendrobatidae; genus Dendrobates; species Dendrobates tinctorius. The sequence goes on along the minus strand of NW_027362341.1, from coordinate 5,933 downwards.
AAAAGAGCTTGCTCACTTCACTCCACGTATCAGCCCAGTATGGCAGTTTCTCTGGGAATGGTGCACTCACTCTCTTAAGCGGTTTCCAAAGACAGATTGAATTGAAATCGGGATAAGCAAGTAGTGTTTTCAAAGCATGATTTGAATGCTTTTTTCCAATGTCGCTGCTCTGCAATTAGTTTTTCTTGGTCCAAGTTGCACATTTCCAATTCCTTAGCCTTGATTTAACTTGACCAACTCTTCTACTACTACTACTACTACTACTACTACTACTCTTATTCACCGCTATATGGGAGGCATTGCACTGTATTCAATGTGTCCGTAAAATAATGATCTATCTTGGCCTTTGCTGTTTGGTAGGTATAGGTGTGACAAGCTGCAGTAATGTGTTTGGCTTTGGATAGCTACATTTCTGCACACCCACCTGCTACAAGGCCTGCAGCCCCTTCGCCTCAGAACTTCCCCAGTCTTAATTCAAGCATTCAATTCCTACCACATCCCTCATGCAATGATATGTCGCTTCATTTTTGAAACATTGTCCCCCTCTTGTGGCCTTCCAACTTTGAAATTTACTGTTCAATTTTGAATTAATTCATATATGAATAAAATGGAAAAGCAACGATTTATCTGGCGAGTTATTTGAATGTTCTGCCTACGTCCACCTGTCTGACAGACGGACGGTATTCTAGTGGCTTGTAGCAGCAGCAGCAGCTAGGTGCGCTGCTTGCCTGCAGTAAATAGGATGTGTCCATCCATGGAACACTGTGATAGGAATCATGCCATTCATAGCACACAATGCTTGGATGTGTTCGACCACGTCTCACAATGGGACCACGTGTCACAATGGGCAGCCCACAGTCTGTAGCAGCTGCGCAGTAGTATTCAGCTTCAGTCTGCTGAGTGAGCCTGAGCAGACAGGTGGGCCATGCTCGCCTCCTGGTTACAATATCTGGCACCAGGAGAGTTAGGCCACGTTCACACGCTGCGGATTCCGCTGCGGATTAATCCGCACGGATTTAGCAAAAACCGCAGATAATCCGCAGGTCCAAAGACCTGCGGATTATCTGCGGTTTTGCCTGCGGTTTGGTCCTGCGGATTCACTATCTCCACAATGGTGGAGATAGGAACCCGCAGCGTTTTCCACAGAAAGAATTGACATGCAATTCTTTCTGCGGATTCAAAACCGCAGCAAATCCGCGCGGTTTTTTCCGCAGCGTCGGCACAGCGTTTTTTTTTACCCATTCAAATGAATGGTACTGTACACCGCAGCTAAAACTGCTGCGTGTCTGTAGCGGCCAATCCGCAGCGTGTGCACACAGCCTTAAAGCAAGACCTTTCATTTAGGGAGGGTAGTAGAGGGGGCGGTGTAGGAGCAGTGCTCCTCTGGCCTCTTTCCTAGTACTGAAGCGCGTTTGACCGTGAGGGGAGGGTGGCCTAACAAAAAAGGGGTTGGCCTATGCAAATTAAAAGCGCGTGGAGTGGAATCCTGGGGGAAAAAAAAAAAAAAAAAATCAGCCGCCTGCGCTTTTGTTATGCGCCCAGACTTGGTTTGAATGTCTTCCTCAGGGTGGTGTCTGTGTCATTCTCCACAATGGGTGCCTGTCTTAAGCCCTGTGGCCTTGCAAGCGGCAAACCATTTCTGGTTATCGCTTCTCGGCCTTTTGGCTAAGATCAAGTGTAGTATCTGTTCTTATCAGTTTAATATCTGATACGTCCCCTATCTGGGGACCATATATTAAATGGATTTTTAGAACAGGGAGATGGAAAAAGAGCTTGCTCACTTCACTCCACGTATCAGCCCAGTATGGCAGTTTCTCTGGGAATGGTGCACTCACTCTCTTAAGCGGTTTCCAAAGACAGATTGAATTGAAATCGGGATAAGCAAGTAGTGTTTTCAAAGCATGATTTGAATGCTTTTTTCCAATGTCGCTGCTCTGCAATTAGTTTTTCTTGGTCCAAGTTGCACATTTCCAATTCCTTAGCCTTGATTTAACTTGACCAACTCTTCTACTACTACTACTACTACTACTACTACTACTCTTATTCACCGCTATATGGGAGGCATTGCACTGTATTCAATGTGTCCGTAAAATAATGATCTATCTTGGCCTTTGCTGTTTGGTAGGTATAGGTGTGACAAGCTGCAGTAATGTGTTTGGCTTTGGATAGCTACATTTCTGCACACCCACCTGCTACAAGGCCTGCAGCCCCTTCGCCTCAGAACTTCCCCAGTCTTAATTCAAGCATTCAATTCCTACCACATCCCTCATGCAATGATATGTCGCTTCATTTTTGAAACATTGTCCCCCTCTTGTGGCCTTCCAACTTTGAAATTTACTGTTCAATTTTGAATTAATTCATATATGAATAAAATGGAAAAGCAACGATTTATCTGGCGAGTTATTTGAATGTTCTGCCTACGTCCACCTGTCTGACAGACGGACGGTATTCTAGTGGCTTGTAGCAGCAGCAGCAGCTAGGTGCGCTGCTTGCCTGCAGTAAATAGGATGTGTCCATCCATGGAACACTGTGATAGGAATCATGCCATTCATAGCACACAATGCTTGGATGTGTTCGACCACGTCTCACAATGGGACCACGTGTCACAATGGGCAGCCCACAGTCTGTAGCAGCTGCGCAGTAGTATTCAGCTTCAGTCTGCTGAGTGAGCCTGAGCAGACAGGTGGGCCATGCTCGCCTCCTGGTTACAATATCTGGCACCAGGAGAGTTAGGCCACGTTCACACGCTGCGGATTCCGCTGCGGATTAATCCGCACGGATTTAGCAAAAACCGCAGATAATCCGCAGGTCCAAAGACCTGCGGATTATCTGCGGTTTTGCCTGCGGTTTGGTCCTGCGGATTCACTATCTCCACAATGGTGGAGATAGGAACCCGCAGCGTTTTCCACAGAAAGAATTGACATGCAATTCTTTCTGCGGATTCAAAACCGCAGCAAATCCGCGCGGTTTTTTCCGCAGCGTCGGCACAGCGTTTTTTTTTACCCATTCAAATGAATGGTACTGTACACCGCAGCTAAAACTGCTGCGTGTCTGTAGCGGCCAATCCGCAGCGTGTGCACACAGCCTTAAAGCAAGACCTTTCATTTAGGGAGGGTAGTAGAGGGGGCGGTGTAGGAGCAGTGCTCCTCTGGCCTCTTTCCTAGTACTGAAGCGCGTTTGACCGTGAGGGGAGGGTGGCCTAACAAAAAAGGGGTTGGCCTATGCAAATTAAAAGCGCGTGGAGTGGAATCCTGGGGGAAAAAAAAAAAAAAAAATCAGCCGCCTGCGCTTTTGTTATGCGCCCAGACTTGCCCAGACTTGGTTTGAAGTCTTCCTCCAGGGTGGTGTCTGTGTCATTCTCCACAATGGGTGCCTGTCTTAAGCCCTGTGGCCTTGCAAGCGGCAAACCATTTCTGGTTATCGCTTCTCGGCCTTTTGGCTAAGATCAAGTGTAGTATCTGTTCTTATCAGTTATAATATCTGATACGTCCCCCATCTGGGGACCATATATTAAATGATTTTTAGAACAGGGAGATCTGAAAAGAGCTTGCTCACCTTCACTCCACGTACAGCCCAGTATGGCAGTTCTCTGGGGAATGGTGCACTCACTCTCTTAAGCGGTTCTCCTAAGCAGATTGACTTGACATCGGGAATGCAAGTCGATAGTAGTTTTCAAGCATGATTTGAATGCTTTTTTCAATGTCGCCCGCTCATGCAATTCAGTTCTGTCCTTGGTCCAAGTTGCACATCTCCAAGCCTTAGCTCTCTGACTCTTACCACCTCTGCACCACACATCTACTACTACACTACTAAAACTATTCTATCTTGGTTTCACCGCTATATGGGAGGGCATTCGCACTGTAGTCTCAATGTGTCTCGTAAAAATCACGATCTATCCTTGGCCTTTGCTGTTTGGTAGGTATAGGTGTGACAAGCTGCAGTAATGTGTTTGGCTTTGGATAGCTACATTTCTGCACACCCACCTGCTACAAGGCCTGCAGCCCCTTCGCCTCAGAACTTCCCCCAGTCTTAATTCAAGCATTCGAAATCCTACCACCATCCCTCATGCAATGATATGTCGCTTCATTTTTGAAAACATTGTCCCCCTCTTGTGGCCTCTCAACTTTGAAAATTTACTGTTCCAATTTTGAATTAATTCATACTATGAATAAAATGGAAAAGCAACGATTTATCTGGCGAGTTATTTGAATGTTCTGCCTACGTCCACCTGTCTGACAGACGGACGGTATTCTAGTGGCTTGTAGCAGGCAGCAGCAGCAGCTAGGTGCGCTGCTTGCCTGCAGTAAATAGGATGTGTCCATCCATGGAACACTGTGATAGGAATCATGCCATTCATAGCACACAATGCTTGGATGTGTTCGACCACGTCTCACAATGGGACCACGTGTCACAATGGGCAGCCCACACGTCTGTAGCAGCTGCGCAGTAGTATTCAGCTTCAGTCTGCTGAGTGAGCCTGAGCAGACAGGTGGGCCATGCTCGCCTCCTGGTTACAATATCTGGCACCAGGAGAGTTAGGCCACGTTCACACGCTGCGGATTCCGCTGCGGATTAATCCGCACGGATTTAGCAGAAAACCCGCAGATAATCCGCAGGTCCAAAGACCTGCGGATTATCTGCGCGTTTTGCCTGCGGTTTGGTCCTGCGGATTCACTATCTCCACAATGGTGGAGATAGGAACCCGCAGCGTTTTCCACAGAAAGGAATTGACATGCAATTCTTTCTGCGGATTCAAAACCGCAGCAAATCCGCGCGGTTTTTTCCCGCAGCGTCGGCACAGCGTTTTTTTTTTACCCATTCAAATGAATGGTACTGTACACCGCAGCTAAAACTGCTGCGTGTCTGTAGCGGCCAATCCGCAGCGTGAGCCACACAGCCTTAAAGCAAGACCTTTCATTTAGGGAGGGTAGTAGAGGGGGCGGTGTAGGAGCAGTGCTCCTCTGGCCTCTTTCCTAGTACTGAAGCGCGTTTGACCGTGAGGGGAGGGTGGCCTAACAAAAAAGGGGTTGGCCTATGCAAATTAAAAGCGCGTGGAGTGGAATCCTGGGGGAAAAAAAAAAAAAAAAAAACAGCCGCCTGCGCTTTGTTATGCGCCAGACTTGGTTTGAATGTCTTCCTCAGGGTGTGTCTGTGTCATTGCTCCACAATGGGTGCCGTGTCTTAAGAGCCCTGTGGCCTTGCAAGCGGCAAACCATTTCTGGTTATCGCTTCTCGGCCTTTTGGCTAAGATCAAGTGTAGTATCTGTTCTTATCAGTTTAATATCTGATACGTCCCCTATCTGGGACCATATATTAAATGGATTTTTAGAACAGGGAGATGGAAAAAGAGCTTGCTCACTTCACTCTCCACGTATCAGCCCAGTATGGCAGTTTTCTCTGGGAATGGTGCACCTCACTCTCTTAAGCGGTTTCCAAAGACAGATTGAATTGAATCGGGATAAGCAAGTAGTGTTTTCAAAGCATGATTTGAATGCTTTTTTCCAATGTCGCCGCTCTGCAATTAGTTTTTCTTGGTCCAAGTTGCACATTTCCAAGTTCCTTAGCCTTGGATTTAACTTGACCAACTCTTCTACTACTACTACTACGACTACTACTCTTATTCACCGCTATATGGGAGGCATTGCACTGTATTCAATGTGTCCGTAAAATAACGATCTATCTTGGCCTTTGGCTGTTTGGTAGGTATAGGTGTGACAAGCTGCAGTAATGTGTTTGGCTTTGGATAGCTACATTTCTGCACACCCACCTGCTACAAGGCCTGCAGCCCCTTCGCCTCAGAAACTTCCCCAGTCTTAATTCAAGCATTCAATTCCTACCACATCCCTCATGCAATGATATGTCGCTTCATTTTTTGACAACCATTGTCCCCCTCTTGTGGCCTTCCAACTTTGAAATTTACTGTTCAATTTTGA
>NW_027362340.1:0-204674 GCF_039654945.1 Dendrobates tinctorius | reverse complement strand
AAGTGGTGGATAAGTTGTCACTCTCTCAGGAAAAGGCCCAGCGATTTTCCAACCGGCATAGGACCATTGGTCCCCGGTTTAAAGTGGGTGATATGGTTTGCTTGTCATCTAAGAATATTTCTATAAAGGTTGCATCTCCAAAATTTAAGCCAAGATTTATTGGACCTTATAAGATTTTGGAGATTCTTAATCCTGTTTCTTTTTGATTCCTTCTCCCAGTTACGTTCAAGATCCATAACGTATTTCACAAGTCTCTGTTGAAGAGGTTTGTTGAGCCAGTGGTTCCTGTGGTGGCACCTCCTGACCCTGTGTTGGTTGAAGGCCATGTGGAATATGAGGTAGAGAAAATATTGGATTCTCGTTTGGTTAGACGGAGACTCCAGTATATTGTCAAATGGAAGGGTTATGGCCAGGAGGATAATTCTTGGGTCTCTGCCTCTGGTAATCATTCCAATAGATTGGTTCGTGCTTTTCACCAGGCCCATCCTGATCGGGCTGGTGGCGTGGATGAGGGTTCGGTGATGCCTTCTCAAGGGGGGGTACTGTTGTGAGTTCATTTTCCGGTCCACCAGTTGTGAGTTCTCCTTCCATGCTTTCTCTGGTGGTAACTGGAGGTAGTGAGGCTGATTAATCAGTAGAGATCTGCCACCTGATAATGAGGATGACGATTGGACTTCAGGAATCTCAGACTGGATTTAAGACAGCCGACGCCCTATTCTGGTGCTGGTGATTCCTTCTGCTTGTCAGGTCTTGGTCCTCAGCTCTGTTCCAGTCATTTCAAGCTAAGTTTTTCTGCTAATGTTCACACTTGATTTTGTTGGTTTATTCAGTTTTTTGTGTGGTCAGCCAGCCCCGGCTGGGGCTGTGCTGAATTTCCACTCTTATTTATCTGTATTTGCCAATTTGTTTTTTTTCTTTATTAGATTGGCCTCTTTTTGCTCTGTCTCAGAATATTTCAGAGTGCTCATATAATTGAGAAATCTAGTGCCTTCAGGGTTAATTTTGCTATCAGAAGTGTTGGACATTATTTTTGTAGGGTTTTTGACAGATTGCAGACAGTGTCTTTCCTTTCCTATTCTGTCTAGTTAGTTTGGACCCCATCATTTGCTCAGCCTATTTTCCTGCCTGTGTTTGTGCTTTCATCTTGTCTCACCGTCAATACATGTGTGGGGGCTGTCTTTCCTTTGGGGTCTGCTCTGGGGCAGTTAGTTTTCCTCTTTTCTTGCTTTAGACTTATTTAGTCCTCCGGCTGTGACGAAGCATCTAGGATCATCGTAGGCACGCTTCATGGCTGCTGCTAGTTGTGTGGTTAAGATCAGGGATCTGCAATCTGCATAGTTACCAACCTCTCTGGTTTTTTTTGTGACTTAGCTTGTTTAATCTTTTTCTCCTCGGTGACCCATTCATAACAGGGGTAATATTAGGCGTCGAGTTTCCGTCACTGCACCGGGGGAATCTCAAGCCATGTCCTCTGCGGTCTCCCATTCTTCTTCAGCCACAGAGGTTCCTGCTCAGCAGAGACGTCAGTCCCAGCGTCTTGCTCAGGCTGATGCTATGTGTTTGGTTGCTGCTGCCGCCCCAGGTTCAGCTATATCATCCAGCATAAGTCAGCGGCAATCAGATGCCTCTGGGACTAAGTACTGCTTTTCTCCATCTGAGCATGCCTGAGAGATGGTCAGAGGTCACATGCCCAGGTCTTCAAGCAGCTTTGATTGGGCCATCAGCAAGGTCCTGGAAGGCTGCAGTTATGAAAGGATCGCATGGCCGCATGGCCAAATATGGTCCATGTTATAGGTGGATTTGTATTACCTCACCTACACAACATAGCTCCCAAGCGTCCCGATTCCCGCGGGACAGTCCCGTTTCCCGCGGGACAGTCCCGTTTTTGACACCCCCCTCCCGCTTCCCGCCCAGGACGGTATTTTTCCCGCATTGCACTGAGCCGCCACGCCCCCCCGCATCCACCAACAACATTCTCGCCGTCCCAGATAGACACACCGCAGCCTACAATGATATGGAGCAAAACTGCGCGTGTGCGAGGTGTACGGAGCGAAGCCGCGTGTGTATGGGTTATGCAGAGCCGTGTGTGCGGAGTGGAGCCATATGTGTAGTAGATGTACGGAGCGGAGCCAAGTGTGTACGAGGCATACAAAGTGGGTCTTTCCCACGGACACAGGAGTACACGGCGGAGTCCCAAGGAGCACTTTAAAACTCGCACATGACGTTCCACCGGAAGTGATGTGCTGCAAGCTGATCGGAAAAGAGGTAATTTCATGAAGAGATTGTGACGGAGCCAGGAATGCTTCAGATCCATCACCGTGTCCTCCTCTGACAGTGCGGACAGCAGGATCGCCTTGGAATCAGGGATGCCGGCCATGTAAGCGGATCATGATATCTCCTGCATCGGGAGGCTCAGGTGGGCACTTCAGTGAGAGTCGGGCTGCTATAGTATCTTTATAAAATCTTTCTTTATTTCTTTCTTTCTTTCCTTCTTTCTCTCTCTCTGTTTCTTTATTTCTCTGTTCTTTCTTTCTCTCTGTTTCTTTCTCATTCTCTGTTCTGTCTTTCCCTCTTTTTCTTTCTCTCTCTCTGTTCTTTCTTTCTCGCTCTCCTTTCTTTCTTTCTCTATTTTCTTTCCTTCTTTTCCTTAGTACCAGTTAGTGTGCCCACAGTACCAGCCACTCTGCCCATAATGCCAGCCACTATGCCCCTAATAGCAGTCAGAGTGATCATCAGTGCTAAATGGGTGCGACTGGGAGTGGACATGGGTGTGACTAGTTGTGAAAATAGAAATAGGTGTGGTCGGGGGCATGGCCTAAAATTTGCTTCTGCGGTCAATTGTACATGAAATTCTATTCCCTCTTGTCATTACATGAAGGGGATGTTTTTCTGTTTTTTCCGTGACTTCAGTTTAGCCCCTTCCCTTTGATATATAGGTACATATGCTGTCCCTCCCACTCTATATTGGGCTTAACTTTGTCTGCCCTGAATATTGCGATCAGGGAACGCATGGGTACTTTTTACCATAATTATAACTAATCCCTGCTTGCTCTAAATTACATGCCTGTTTGTCACACCATGGTTGCATTATTATCCACTGGTTTTTATTACATATGTTTCACCTGGTATTTATTGTAGACACTTGTATTTGCCCTATTTGTACTGAATAAAGCTATTGGCACTTTTTGCATTATTTGGGCATTATTCTTTTCTTCATTACCTCTTTCTTTACGATTTTTCCGTATAAAAATTATGGAGATGTAAACTCTCTGCAGTTGTTTCTATGTTATCTAAATATTTTTTGGTCAGCAAAATGGTTTCCAAAACTATTGTAAGACACTCCAATAACTACTACAGTACCACACAAAAGGCCAGAATTTTCTGCGCACTCAGGTGTGAGGCCTGGGACAGACAAAGCCGTTTTAAATTGCTGGATTTTCACGCTGTTGTATTAAAATGATCTGGCTGTAGTCTGCAGTGTGAACAAGCAAATAAATGTAGAAAAACAGGGGGCTCTGGATTGCTTTGTAATAAAATTAGCAGGATTCAGGTGCAAAAAAAAAATTATTCCTAGCCACGGATACCTGCAGCTAGGTATATACACTGCTCAAAAAAATAATGGGAACACTTAAACAACAGAATATAACTCCAAGTAAATCAAACTTCTGTGAAATCAAACTGTCCACTTAGGATGTAACACTGATTGACAATCAATTTCACATGCTGTTGTGCAAATGGAATAGACAACAGATGGAAATTATTGGCAATTATCTAGACACCCTCAATAAAGGAGTGGTTCTGCAGATGAGGACCACAGACCACATCTCAGTATCAATGCTTTCTGGCTGATGTTTTGGTCACTTTTGAATGTTGGTTGTGCTTTCACACTCGAGGTAACATGAGACGGACTCTACAACCCACACAAGTGGCTCAGGTAGTGCAGCTTATCCACGATGGCACAATAATGTGAGCTGTGCCAAGAAGGTTTGCTGTGTCTGTCAGTGTAGTGTCCAGAGGCTGGAGGCGCTACCAGGAGACAGGCCAGTACACCAGGAGACGTGAAGGGGGCCGTAGGAGGGCAACAACCCCGCAGCTGGACCGCTACCTGCGCCTTTGTGCAAGAAGGAGCAGGAGGAGCACTGCCAGAGCCCTGCAAAATGACCTCCAGCAGGCCACAAATGTGCATGTGTCTGCACAAACGGTTAGAAACCATCTCAATGAGGATGGTCTGAGTGCCCGACGTCCACAGATGGGGGTTGTGCTCACAGCCCAACACCGCGCAGGCCGCTTGGCATTTGCCACAGAACACCAGGATTGGCAAATTCGCCTCTGGTGCCCTGTGCTCTTCACAGATGAAAGCAGGATCACACTGAGCACATGTGACAGACATGACAGAGTCTGGACATGCTGTGGATAGCGATCTGCTGCCTGCAACATCCTTCAGCATGACCGTTTTGGCAGTGTGTCAGTAATGGTGTGGGTTGGCATTTCTTTGGAGGGCCCTCCATTTGCTCGCCAGAGATAGCCTGACTTCCCTTAGGTACCGAGATGAGATCCTCTGACCCCTTATGAGACCATATGCTGGTGCGGTTGGCCCTGGGTTCCTCCTAATGCAGGACAATGCCAGACCTCTTGTGGCTGGAGTGTGTCAGCAGTTCTTTCAAGATGAAGGAATTGAAGCTATGGACTGGCCTGTCCATTCCCCAGACCTGAATCCGATTGAGCACATCTGGGACATCATGTCTCGCTCCATCCACCAACGTCACGTTGCATCACAGACTGTCCAGGAGTTGGCGGATGCTTTAGTCCAGGTCTGGGAGGAGATCCCTCAGGAGACCATCCGCTGCCTCATCAGGAGCATGCCCAGGTATTGTTTAGTAGGGAGGTCATACAGGCACGTGGCGGCCACCTACAATATTGAGCATCTTTTCCTTGTTATGAGGCATTTCCACTGAAGTTGGATCAGCCTGTAATTTGATTTTCCACTTTGATTTTGAGTATCATTCCAAATCAAGACCTCCATGGGATATTCATTTTGATTTACATTGATCATTGTTGTTTTATTGTTCTGAACACGTTCCACTATGCGATGAATAAAAATTTGCAACTGGAATATTTCATTCAGAGACATCTAGTGTCACGCTGCTGCCGCCGCGGTCCCCGCCTGTACCTGCTCCTCTGCCGCACTCTTGGGTGGTCTCCACGCCACGGTCCCGGCTCCCACGATCCTATCGGCGGGCCTCCCTCCTCCGTCGCACGGACCCGGCGCCTGCTTCTGCCCGATCTCCTGCGCCTCGTCGGGCGAGCACCCCAGGCCAGCTTCCTGCTCCGCAGCGGGGGCGCGCGCACACTGGTGTCAGGCGCACGCGCGCTCCCTATCCCTCCTAAGGTCGCGAGCTCTCCCCTCCCAGCTCTGTGAGGGGCCATGACCCGGAACTCCTGCTACGACACCCTATATCAGGCCGCCTCTTCCTACTGGCGGTGCCTGATTATCACTGATGCCCTGCTTAGTGATTCTGGCCCCTGTCCCTGTGCGCACTCTTGTGTCCTTCCTGCCGCTAAGCTGTCCCATCTTACCGCTGTCCTCTCTCCTAGGTTCTGGAGCTCAAGGTCGCGTTCCGGTCTGTCCCGGTCCTCTGGCTGTGTTGTCTAGTTGGTGTCCTCTTCCTTCCGTCTCGGCCGTGCTCCCGATCTGCCCGCCAACCGTGTTCCTGTTCCAGGGGAGGTCTTCCGCCTGCATCTCCGGTCTCTTGTCGGCCCTCCTGTACTCCCTCTGGGTACCAGCTGCCGTGGTGATAGTTACCCGCGGGCCTGCCCCAAACACTCCCTGTATAGGGGGTGGTCCACCTGGCCAGCTCGCCCGTGGGGGGTTCGTTGCCACGGTCCAGCGGGTCCACTCCAGGAGATCTATCATAGTCTCACATCACATCTAGGATGTGCTATTTTAGTGTTCCCTTTATTTTTTTGAGCAGCGTATATAATAGGCAGCAGCAGACAGTAATGGACCCTTTTGATGTATGCAGTGAGATCTATTTACTCACATACAGTGCCTACATGCCTTGCACTGATGTGGATATGCGCACATAGACTCCCCTGCCTACCTAGCACTGCAGTCTATATACCCACTAATTAGTCCTTAAAAGGACTGTTGGCTTAGATTGATATGTGGATTGAACAAAGGTAGAACCACACTAACTCATAAAAGCACAAATCTGTCCCTATCTCAGCAGCAGCTCTCTCTAGACAGTCTGAATCCGGAGCTGAATGCGCCGAGCAGGGCAGCGTCAGGTCTCTAGTAGATCTAATGACGCTGTGCGGCCAGCCAATCACTGTAAGGCCACAACAAAGATGGCTGCGGCATTACAGTGAATGGCTGACAATCCCTGCATGTTAATTGGCGCTCTAAAAAGCTCCCAAAAATGCTCGGTACAGTGATACTCAGACGAGTAATGAGTAGTGGCGAGCACGTTCGCTCCTCACTAGTGTTTCCACTTAAAATTTGAACTGCATCTGGAAATGGAGATTCATAGCAGCATTTGAGCCTTAATTCTGTAATATATTGAATTCCCACTTTCCTACTTATATTTATTTCCTAAACTGCTTCCCTTACATGAAATTTTCTCCTTATAATTATGTTTTTATTTTTCATTTTTAATCATTAAAAATAATTTTATCATGGATCTTTTCTCAGAACTTGGCCACTGTTTTAAATTGAAGGTTACAGTTCATTTTTGTGTGTTATACTGTTCAGAAACGTGTCTGTTTTTCTTCACCGTAAATCTCCCATTTAAGAAGGGCCCACAATTACTCATAAGGGTTTAGGTCGGGAGAGGAAGGTGTTGTGTCATTATTCTTTCATCTTTACTGGCAGCCAAGCAGTGGAGACATTGATGCTGCGATGGAGCATTGTCCTGCAGAACAATCATAATTTTCTTGAAATGTACAGATCTTTTCCTCTACCACTGTATGAAGAAAGAGTCTTCTAAACACTAATAATAGGTTTGCGACTTGATTTTAAGTTCTTCTGCCACCTGAAAAGGTCCATGAAGCTCATCATTAATAATCCCAACCCATAGCTATTCCCCACCTTCACCTTGCTGGTGTCCAAATAGATGTTTGTACCAGTTACTTCTAAAACCATTGCCATCTGGTCCATTAAGAGTCACTCTAATCTCATCAGTCCATGAAACCTTTAAAAAATCTGTCTTCAGATATTTCTTGGCTCAGTCTTGATATTTCCCCTTCTGTGTCTTGCTGAGTGGTGGTCAGGTTCAGCTTTCCTCACCTCGGCCATGTCTCTGAGCACTGAGAACCTTATACTTCAGAGTCACAGACTTCATCACGTCGCTCTCAGACTTCATCACGTCGCTCTATCCCCCTTATCTCAGGGCTCATCTAGTGTACCCCCTACCATTCTGTATCAAGTCTTTCTGTATCATCTGGCTGCCCTCACCGATAAGTTAAGCTTTGGGAGGGCCCGTCTGAGTGAGGGGCTTGGGGCGACATCAACCTCTGCTTCTACAGAAGTTATGCTACTGGGAGAGCAGTAAGTGAGGATACTTGTAAAGTTGAGTAGATTAAATTCACTCATCTCTTTTTAGAACTTAAATATTTTACTGTATGCAGAAATTCTTATGAGAGGTATTCAGCCCCTTCCACATTTACATTAGGTCATCAGGATATTAATAAAAATACCAAGAAGCAGGTCTGTATATCAGAAGAATCCATCTAGAAGCAGCATAGATGTTCAATATATTTATTTTTGCATAAAAGTTGTTACTAATATGCAAAGATGGAATAAGAAAGTCTGTAGATACAGAAGCTTTCTATAGAAAGGAGCAGATGTTGATGATTCCGCTCCTCGGCCTTTGGTTGCACTTGTGCTGTTTTTGCACATCCAGGTCTGGATCACACACGATGGAGAGGAGAAGAGCAGGGATGTGTGACGTGTGATCTGTGTAGATGGAATTTTCCTGGAGTCTTACAGCACCGTGATCAACCATATGGCCTTCTGTCTGGCCATGGACAGGTAGATGAAGGAGCAGCCGCTTCTTCATTCTGTCCATGACCCGGTAGTGTCTGTATATGGCCGGGGTCACAATTGGCGCAGGCACTCAGGAGCGGAGTGTGTTTCTATGCAGCTGAGTGCTAAGGTCCAAGTGCTGATGGCTGTGCCGTGTGTTGAGACGCGAGACTCAAGCGAGTTTCTCGTAAGTGTGACTCCGGCCTATGGCCAAGTATGAGAAGGAGCAGCCGCTGCCTTCTTTTTGGCCATATACAGTGGAGAAGGAGCAGCCGCTGCCTTCTTTTTGTCAATATCCGGTGGAAAAGGAGCAGCCGCTGCCTTTTCTTTGTCTATATCCAGTGGAGAAGGAGCAGCCGCTACCTTCTCTGTCCATATCCAGTAGTCTTGTCCTTACCACCACAGTGTACATGAGTCAACCAAACGGCAAGTTTGGCTGAAAGAAGTCCTTCAATTCCAGCCTTTGATTACTTGCCATTTCGATCCAGAGGAAGGCGAAAAATAACCCCGAGGACTTGTTGTTGGAATATCCTAAGGGGAAAAAAATTCCTTCCTGACCCCAAATATGGCGATCGGAATACATCCCTGGATGTTTGGTGCTCGAATCTACGTGGCTGTTAATGTGGTGGAAGCTCTGTAGTATTTGTCACAGTCCGGTAAATTAGAAAGTCCAGGTAATTGTCTCATCCGATTAGTTAAAGCTTCATTCCTCGATGTTGCTGGAATGGGGCTGATTTATATCAGCCTATTACTCCTGTAAGAAAAGAAATATATTCAAAATAAAGAAATTGAAGCGACTCGACACCATCATAAAGTCTGGGCGGAGATCACAATATCGCAGGTTGCACATTTAAAAAAGTGTGCGTGAACCACAGGGAAGCTCAGTTTAATAGACACCAAACTGGGGAAACAATTGCAGGCCAAAATTGAAGAAAAGCGTCACTCGCCATATAAAAATACTCCTTTATTAATGTCCTGTAGAACATATCGGCTGGTCTCTCTGAACAGCTGCACCTGATCCTTCTCTTTCTACTGATGATATGTCTTAAAGGACGTTAATGAAAAAGTGATTTTTAAAGGTGAGCGCTGCTTTTCTCATTTTTAAGAAGAGAAGTTTACATTTCTTAGAACTGGCGCCTCACAAATATACTGTATACTGGAGAATATAATGATGAGGTGTATGGTGGGTATGTGTGCTACTGGGCAGAGGTAACACTATGGATGTCCCTATGTGCTATACTTACATCTTCATAATGGAACGGTGGTTCGGCTCTGCCGGACTCCACGTCGCTCCAGTTTATGGAGTGGAAGAATGGGCGCTCTCTAATGGACGATGTTATGGCATAACGAGTAGATGGAGTTTTGCAGAGAAGCTGGAAGATGAGAGAGACCATTAATCATTATATTGTGTATTATTATTGATACGTTATTACACAATGTCTATGGACTGTCAGCATCATGTCCTCTATCCTTCCTTATAATTTACCATCATCCTTCTTCACCTATTCCTACTTACCCCTTCTAGGATGTCAAGCTCATCGATAGAGATGCAGGGTGGAAAATATAGGACGTTGTCCAAAGACTCATGGTAGTCGTCCATATCGCCACTGTTATAGAATGGACACGTCCCCACAATCATCATGTACAGGATGACACCAAATGAAAAGGAATCCGCCAGATGATTGTAGCCTTCTCTATCCAATACCTGTAGGAATATAAGATAGGAGATGAGATGAATATACCGGGGAGGGGATTTACACACAGAGCCTATGAGGACCGGTCTGTGATGAGATATGAGCAGGATACTCAGATTAGTACTCAATCCTACTATCGGCATCAATCATTAAGGGATGTTCCTTACCTCAGGCGCAATGTAACCCTTCGTGCCTACAACTTCGTCCAAGACGTCATCCTTGCCCACATTCACGGCTGAAGTGCCAAAGTCACAGATTTTTATGTGTCCAGTTCCATCAATGAGAACGTTATGAGGCTTCAGGTCACTGCAGGGAAAAGGAGCAGACACTAATGGTGAGGAAAATTCATCAAAAGAACTTTCTACAATAGATATGTAAGGTGACAACATAGATTTATGAAGATGAACTGATTACCGATGTATCACGCCGTGTTCATGGAGGAACTGGATTCCGCAAACCATTTCTGCTGCAAAGCGTCTGTGGAGAAGAAAGTAGAGGATGGATCAGTGGTTACACACACTTTAGGACCATAATGAACGGGCAACAGATTATTATGATTCAGCCTAAGACATTTACCTTGTTGTCTCTGTATCAAACTTCATCGATTCTAACATTTGGCTAAACAGATCTCCTCCAGCCATTGCCTCCATGGCTATTATATATGCTTGTGGTGTTTCTACAAAGCCCCGCAGAGATGTTATGAAGCGGCAGTCAGCGCCAATACTTAGGGCCTTTAACTCTGTAGAGAATGTTTCCTCATCACAACAACTCTTTTCCATGATCTTAAGGGCTAGTAGTTCTTTGCTGACCCGATCTGATGCCAAGACGACCTGGAGAAAAATCACAGATCAGACCAAACTCTCATCTATTCTAGGGATCTGTGTAATGGATCACTGGTGTATCCCAATTATCATTACATATGAAGATCCTGTAATGAATATTTATACCATTCTGTGTATCTGGTGGAGAATACTTTGGGAAGCACGGAGTAGTATAAATTCATTCTTACCTTTCCGTAGCATCCTCTTCCAATATTAGTGAGTAAATCAAGTCTGTGAAGGTCAATAGGATTTTGAATTTTAACCAATTCTCTCACAGGTAAAACAGGGGAGCTGGCATCACCAAGGTCTTCTGCTTTCGCATCTGCTACGTCAGAGGTCATCATATCGTTTGCACCTGCTGAGATAATATAGGATTTGTTAATCTCTTTGAGAACAAATAATGGAAATACACTTTCTATTAAATGCGGGCTCAGGCGCTGAGCATGCATTTCAGCAGGCTAACACCAGCTGTATTACATAGCTGCCACCTGCCTATAACTGCCACGACTGGATCACACTCCGATTGCTTCAGTATTACTATTTCATTGCTAACAGTGCTACTTAAATTAAGTGAATGCCGATTTGTGCGCACCAGCACCCATTAGTCCCCTCAGGACACAACTGCAAGGGGTTTATTGGTTGTAATGACTATATGGGCCCTATCTTTTACTTTCATCCAAATGTTAAGACCAGCCTGGCTTAATTTCATATGAGAACGTCACTAAAGCTATATACAGCGATACAGTCCCATTACAAGAGATCAGAAAATCTCTGGGTCAAGTCTTTTAAAAATACTAAAAATTGAAATAAATAAAAAAAAGTTTTTTAAAAAAAAAATTAAAAAATTTAGTTTGAATTACTTAACCTTCCCAATTAATAATAATAATAATAACAATAATAAAAAAATGAAAAATAAGCATAACTAGGATAACTCCATTAGTATAAGTCCGATATACAACAATATACAAATAATTCTCCGAAACAGTAAATACTGAAATGAGAAAAAAAATGGAAATACCAAAATTGCATTTTTGTAAAAATCAGAAAGTTACAATGTCTCAGAATATGGCGACATAAACCAATTTTGTTTTTTTTCCTATTACACTTCTAATTTTCTTTCACCATTTTAGTAAAATGAAAACGTATGCATATTGGGCATTACCAGAATTGTATCTGACATGGAGAATTTTTTTGTGAGGTCATTTCTATCACACAATTAACACAATAAAAAAAAAGTCAGAATCCCTTTTTTCTATACAATTTTACCAAACTAATTAAAAAAAAAAAAAACCTTGAAAGACAAAATAAATGGTGTCGTTCAAAGCTACAGCTCGGCCCACTGAAAAAAAAGATATATTACAATTTTAAACAGAACTCTATACATCAGCAGGAAATGTCGAATATTTGGTGTTTCGTTTACTGTCTAATTGCAAAAATGTCCCTGTTGCCCATAGCAGCGATTCACAGCACAGATTCCGGTTCTTAACATTCTATAGAACACTGAACTGTGACTGGTTGCTACGGGTAACAAGGACAGTTCTTCCACAAGTCAGCATTGATAATTGAGGTCTGCACATAATTTTAGGAGTATAATCCCCCTCGTCCCCAGTCTTATTCTACTGAGCTGTTTCCATCTTACCTGTTTCATCTTCATCCATTGCTCTTTCTGGTGAAGAAACGCTGATGGTTTTGGCTGATGACTGCGATCTCCATAGTGCACCATTCCCATTAATAATGGGTGTAGCATAGGTCAGATGCCTCCTGCATTGGATAACCCAGTCTCTGCTGTTCCGAATTCTTTTCTTGACTGCCGCTCTTTGCAGGTCCAGGATGTCTTTCCTTTCAGATCTGGATGAGACCTGTCTTGGAGTTTCTTGGAGAACCTCGTCCAGCTTTATATCTGCGCCGATGTTTCTCCGCTTATTTAGGACGGCTTCTTTATTCCTCATCCTTATTGCAGGGGCCAGATCTCCAATTTTTTTTAAGGAGATAAGTATGGCCCTCTGAAGCTCAGCGGAGGCTGCAGAGTGGGACTCCATGAGGTTCTCCATGATCCTTCTCTTTGTAAGGATCTCATGTCTTTTGGACTTTCTCATTTTCTCTAGATTTTGTCGCTTGGACACCATTTCAGAGGCGTCAGTGTCCATGTTCGGTAAAGTAATGTCTTTTCGCCCTAAAGCGAATAATAATACCTGCTCTTCATTTAATCCTCTCCTCTCTCTCAGTACCCGATCTAGTTGGGCTCGTCTTCTCTCTTTATACATTTTGGAATCAATTTTTGCTTCGTTCGTCACGAAAAACAAAAGGAACTCCCTCACCGTTGGGGGTCTGTGAGGCAGTGATTTCCTATGGGCTGTAACACTGGAATGTAGAATGTGATGATGTCATCACCTCATTGTGACATAGATTATACTGTGATGTCACAGCAAGAATCATATAGATGGACAGATACATAGATAGATATAATCTTTGTAGGCTATATATATATATATATATATATATATATATATTAAAAATTAAATAATATAAATACAATTTAAAAAAATGTATGATTATAAGCAGAAAATTTCATGTACCGACGCTGTTTAGGAAATAAATATAAGTAGGAAAGGGGGAATTTAATACATTACATAATTAAGGTTCAAATGCGGCTATGAATCTCAGTTCTCAGATGTAGTTCAAATTTTAAGGTTAAGTGGAAACACCCATTAAATTGTATACACACATTAAACAGTATCATGGTAACAAGTTTTGACTTTTCAGTCAGCTAAATGTCTTTTATGGCCCATTTACAGTTTGCCTAATAATTCCACACACCTTAATAAAGGTCATTGTATCCTTGGGGTATGTGCACACATTAAGAATTTGGTGCAGAAATTTCTGCATCTCTTGGCAGGAAAAACATTGCGTAAAATAGGCAGTTTTTTTTTTTGCTGCGTTACGTGCGTTTTTTGGTGCATATTTTACCCCACTCACTAGTATGGATGAAATCTGCAGCAAAAACGATGAAAGAATTGACGTGTTTCAGGTTTAAATCTGCAAGGAAAAAATAAGTAACATGTGCATGAGACTTCTGGATTCTCATTCGCTTCCCTGGCATCAGGAAACCCTTCGGGTTTAGCGACAAATCCACACACAGCGTAATACTCTGACACTTATTACTCTTTATATAGCACTAACATATTCCACAGCACTTTACAGTTTGCACACATTACCATCACTGTCCCCGATGGGGCTCGCAATCTAAATTCCCTAACTGTATGTCTTTTGGAATGTGGGAGGAAACCCACGCAAACACGGGGAGAACATACAAACTCCTTGCAGAAGTTGTCCTTGGTGTGATTCGAACCCAGGACTCCAGCGCTGCAAGGCTGCAGTGCTATCCACTGAACCACAGTGCTCAGTAGATCCATTTATTAGAAAGAGGAATTTTGGAATTGGGAAATGGATTAATTTTGTCCTCTGTATTTTTTCATTTCTTACCAAAAACAGAACAAATTGTTTTATGATAATTTGCTTGTATCTTTTTTCTATAATGCAGTTATTATTGTATAGATTCTTTATAGAACTTCCTATTCTTATGATGTCGTGGTTTTGTCGGATGCATCTTCTCGGATTCTGCGATTATTTCCAAACATATTCGATCATCTCTAGTAAAGAAGAGTTGGAACCTTCATTGGCCTCTGATTGTGATTGATCCTTTTTTCTATATCGATTTAGGACCTGTGCTGAAGTTGGTGTAGATAAGTACAAACATGGAAGCCAACATACAGAACTATGCCACACATGAGCAAGTGACCAAAGTCCCTGAACTCCATGACATGTCCAACAATCTCCATCTTGACCCCTTTTGTTGACATTTGATGGAAATCCAAAGAATATCTTCATCATTAAATATGCACTCAGTCTTTGATCAGAATGCCAAAAGCAGTAAGCCAGCTGGAAAAAATACACACAAATGGACATCTGTTAGGGAAGAGGACTTTTTTTTTCCATTGAACCTGGTCAGTGTTATGTCCATTATAAAGAGTAGACTAATGTCAACTGAACCCATCTATGTCTAATATATATATAGGGGGCCATGGGCAGATGATTATGTGGGGAGATAAGGATCCGACATGGTTGATTTTGGGATGTTGATCCTTTTGCTGTCTAAGCAATAAACCAGCAACAGGGAATGGCTCTTTCAAAGTGTACACAGGAACGCTCAGCAGAGTGAGCAAGATAGCTGGTTGAATCTTTTCTTGGCCAACAGCTTTCGAAAATGTGTGCACAGCTTTAGTATAGAAGAGTGTGTGTTAGGCGTTGAGTTCCCACCCCTGCACAGGGGGAATCACAAGCCATGTCCGCTGCAGTCTCCAGTTCTTCTTCAGTCGCAGAGGTTCCTGCTCAGCAGAGACGTCGGTCCCAGCTTCTTGCTCAAGCTGATGCTATGCAATTGGTTGCTGCTGCCGCCCCAGGTTCAGCTATAGCATCCAGCATTAGTCAGCGGCGAGCAGACGCCCCTGGGACTAAGCCCTGTTTTTCTCCATCTGAGCATGCCCGTGAGACGACCGCTCATTGGTAGTCAGAAGTCACATGCTCAGATCCTCAAGAAGCTCGGATTGGGCCATCAGGAAGGTCCTGGAAGGCTGCGGTTATAAAAGGATCGCATAGCCGAAAGGCCATGTGCTAGTATAGACAATATGGAGTGAGTGTTGTATGCACATATGAATGTCTCTGGTGAATGACTCATTATGAAACCCCTACCCTTGGTACGTATGTGTTCTTCAGCCTTGCCAGTTAGTGCATAGGCTGATAGTGCAGGTAGGAGGCAGAGTCAGGGACTAGCATCAACGCCAATTAGTGGTTTTGCCTTTACGCCACTGTGCACTTGGTCTGCACTCCACGGTAGGCAGCATCTATTAGTGGTGTTCGCAGGTGCAATGCCACGCGCTTAGTGGGTCTAGAGGGACTCTAACCCTGTGTTTTTGGGACAGAGTCCTGTGACTGTACACTAGTGCTCACTTTGCCAAGCTCTGTGAGCTTTAACAGGCTACGGCATTTATATTCCACTGTAGTGCGGTTCTATGAAGCAACAGAGTCCGCCTCTGTACACACCGGGTGACGTTAAACCACGTGTTTTCTTCTATTATACCGCCATATAGCGTCCGCCATTACTGGGCATCAGATAACATCTCTGCACGGTGGACCACGGGCTGCTACTTTTTTTTCCTGTGTGTGTGTGATGGATCCTATGCACGTTCTTTCTGAGCAGGTAAAGCACCTGACTCAGATGTCTCAGAAACTTAATGGGGGACGAGTTCTGGCTCAGTCTCAGCAGCTGATAGCTGACACTGTGCTGGGGGCTTTATCATCTGGTGCTCACAGGACAGGGGCTCGAGCTGTTACATTAGTTTTCCGTGAGTCCCCGGTTAAATTGCCGAATTTAAAGTTTTCAAGGAGGGCTAAACTGTAAGCTTTTTTTCTCATTAACACCACACTCTTCTGGGGATGAAAGTCAGAAGGTAGGGGTCATTATGTCTCTGTTAAGGGGAGCCCCCCAGGCTTGGGATTTTTCCCTTCCTACCACTGCCCCTGAGAGAATGACTGTGGATGTATTTTTTGAGTCCCTGAGGCATATTTATGATGAGCCTGATCGGGTGCGTATGGCTGAGGACATGGTGATGAGTGTATATCAGGGGAAGCATTCAGCCGAGTGGTTTTGCTGAGAGTTCAGATGCTGGGATGCTAAGGTCCTTTGGGATGATGCCACCCTCTGGGGCTTGTTCCGTACAGGCCTGTCTGAATGTCTGAAAGATGCCTTGGCACTTCACCCTCCTCCTGATTCTCTGGAGAACGCTATGACGCAGGCCGACCGAATGGATCGCAGGCTGCGGGCGAGAAATGTGATGCAGTTTGAGACCCCGTTATTCTCCAGTGGAAGGGGAGCTGTTGTGAGTTCATTCTCGGGTTCACCAGTTGTGAGTTCCCCTTCTGGACTCCCTCTGGTGGTGACTTGAGGTGGTGCGGCTGGTTTGATCGGTGGAGATCTGCCACCTGAGAATGAGGATGACGATTGGATCTCAGGATTCTCAGATTGGATTTAAGACAGCCGACGCCCTATTCAGTTGCTGGTGATTCCTTCTGGCTTGTCAGCTCTTGGTTTTCAGCTCTGTTCCAGTCATCTAAAGCTAAGTTTTTCTGCTAATGTTCACACTTGATTTTGTTGGTCTATTCAGTTTTTTTGTGGTCTGCCAGCCCCGGCTGGGGGCTGAGCTGAATTTCCACTCTTATTTATCAGTATTTTGCCAATTGGCTTTTTGTCCCTTACTAGTTCGGTCTCTTTTTGCTCTGTCTCAGAATATTTCAGAGTGCTGATATAGTGGGAGAAGTCTAGTGACTTCAGGGTTAATTTTGCTATCATAAGTGTTGGACATTATTTTTGTAGGTTTTTTGCAGGTTGCAGATAGTGTCTTCCCTTTCCTTTCCTGTCTAGTTAGTTTGGGCCCCATCATTTGCTCAGCCTATTTTCCTGCCTGTGTTTGTGCCTTCATCTTGTTTCACCATCAGTACATGTGTGAGGGCTATCTATTCCTTTGGGGTCTGCTCTGGGGCAGTTAGTTTTCCCTTTTCTTGCTTTAGGCTTATGTAGTCCTCTGGCCATGACGAGGCGTCTAGGTTCATCGTAGGCATGCTCCACGGCTACTGCTAGTTGTGTGGTAAGATCAGGGATCTGCAATCTGCATAGTTACCAACCACTCTGGTTTTCTGTGGCTTAGCTTGTTTTGCTTTTTTCTCCTCGGTGACCCATTCATAACAGAATCACCAGCCATACCGCAGATTCTAGGGTACTCAAAAGCAGGAAAGAATTGTAAAAAAACAAAAAGAAGTGTCAGAATTTTTTTTTTATATCTGTATATTTTTTCCTCTTTTTCTCTGGGGCTGTAGGAGGATTTTTTTTTAAATGGACATTAAGCAATTGTCTGATCGTGTGGAGCAGCTCACTGCTGAAGTGTGGGGAATTTCCGCCTACCTCGCTAATTCACATGCTGCTGAACCAAGGATCCCTACTCCTGATGTGTTTTTTGGGGATCGGTCTAAATTTTTGAATTTTAAGAATAATTGTAAATTATTTCTTGCCTTGAAGCCTAATTCATCGGGGAGCTCTGCACAGCAGGTTAAAATTGTCATCTCCTTGCTGCGCGGCGATCCCCAGGATTGGGCATTTTCTTTGACACCTCAAGATCCTATTCTGACTAATGTGGATGCATTTTTTCAAGCCTTGGGGTTGTTGTATGATGAACCTAATGCTATTGATCAAGCTGAGAAAGCCCTATTGGCATTGAACTAGGGTCAGGATTCTGCAGAGTTATACTGTCAAAAATTCCAAAAGTGGGCGGTCCTTACTACCAGGAATAATGGTGCCTTGGCAGCTCTCTTTCGGAAGGGTTTGTCAGAAACCGTAAAAGATACTATGGTGGGATTTCCTGTTCCCTCTGGTCTTGACGATTCTGTCATTAGCCATTCAAATTGATCGGCGTTTACGTGAACGCAAAACTACACGAGAGGAGTTGCCACCTTTTGGACAAATGTCTGAACCTATGCAATGTGATAGAGTTTTGTCTACAGTAGGGCGCAACGTCAGGAGTTTAGAAGATGTAATAAGCTGTGCTTTTTCTGTGGAGACGGCTCTCATATTATTTCTGTCTGCCCAAAATGAGAGAAATGTTTTGCACACACATTTGCTGTGGGCAGTATACAACCTAACTTTCTTTTGGCAATTACACTGATCTGCTGCTTATCCAAGGCTTTTGTGGATTCAGGAGCAGCGTTGAATCTGATGGATTTGGACTTTGCTAAACGTTATGGTTTTTCCATGACGCCTCTGCGGACGCCTATTCCTTTGAGGGGTATTGATGCTACTCCTTTGACGGAGAATAAACCTCAGTTTTGGACCCAGGTGACTGTGACGGGGTATACGACAGAGCAAGAAGGGACAACAGGCCGAGGGACGATCCAACGAGATTTATTAAGGCAGGGAGCATACAACATCAAATATCCATAATGTCCTTGGAATCCATGAGAAGTCCACAATAAGTCCACACAATTGAAACAAATCCGGGCACCTCACGATAGTCCTTGTGCCAGATGTGATAACAATAATCCTTGCAATAGTCCACAGGATTCCACACAATCCCACGGACGTCACGAGCTGGCCTCAACTCAGTTCGTGACTCCTTCACGTCCACACTCAAATCACAACTGATCTTAAAACAAGAATGTATTGTCAGGGCTCCTGGGATCAGCCCATCAGAAGGGGGGTAGGGGGTCACACCTACTATTCAATGGTTCGGGCCATCAGAAGATTCTAGAAATGTAAGGGCTCCACTGAGTCTACAGGATGTGTATTGTAGGTTATCTTCTGCTTAGGAAACAATAGCCAAAGTTCCACTAGCTGTTGACACAAACCTAAATTAGATTATGTCCAGGTACATCACAAGACATTGCAAAGTATTGGGGGAAGGAGACATGGTTAATTTACAGCAAATACAACCAGAGAAAAGTTAAATGACATATTATACAAAATACAGGACAGGGCAAAACTACAAATCATGACAATCCCTTCCCCTCCCAATTTGTGTACGTACTATGGACCTCTACAGATCGTTTGTTAAGTACACACAGGCATGGCTGACCAGACTCAGGGCTCCTCCTGCCTGGACAGTCCATCTGCATTTTGGTGTTGGCTGCCTCTTCTATACTGTATGGTAAAGTTATAGGGCTGCAGAGCCAGGCTCCATCGTAGTAAACGTCCATTGTCCCCAGAGACTCAGTTCAGCCAGGTGAGGGGATTGTGATCAGTAATGACAGTGAATTCTCGTCCATACAGATACGGCCTTAGTTTCCTAAGGGCACACACTACAGCCAGACATTCTTTTTCAACAGTTGCATTGGCCACTTCTCGGTCCAGCAGTTTCCTGCTAAGGTAGGCGATGGGGTGTTCGTCCCCAGCTGAATTCACCTGGCTGAGGACAGCTCCCAGTCCATAAGCAGAGGCGTCCGTCTGCACAATGAATCTCCTCTTGTAATCTGGAGCAGCCAGAACAGGGTCGCAGACCAGGGCGTCCTTCAGCCGGTTAAAAGCCTCATCACAGGCTGGAGTCCAGATCACCAGCCGGGGCATCGTTTTCTTGGTCAGGTCGGTAAGAGGCTTGGCCACAGTGCTGAAATGTGAAACAAATTTTCGGTAATAACTGGCAGTGCCCAAAAAAGCCATAACTTGTTTCTTAGTTTGGGGTACAGGCCAGTCTCTAATAGCCTGGATTTTGGCAGGTTCAGGACGGAGCTTCCCTCCTCCTACTCTATGCCCTAGGTACTGGACTTCACCCATCCCCAATTGGCATTTATCGGGTCGAATGGTTAGGCCGGCTGAAAGAATCAGGTCAAGAATAATGGCTACTTGATTCAGATGTTCCTCCCACGTCTGGCTGAAGATCGCGATATCATCCAAGTAGGCACAAGCAAAGTCATCACATCCCCGAAGGATCTGGTCCACCATTCCCTGGAAGGTTGCCAGGGCATTCTTCATTCCAAAAGGCATGCTTAGAAATTCATACAGACCAAAGGGGGTTATAAAAGCGGACCGTTCTCTCCCTTCCTCCGTGAGAGGGATTTGCCAGTATCCCTTACTGAGATCCAAGGTAGTGACATATCGGGACCCAGCCAGTCGGTCTAGAAGTTCGTCAATACGGGGCATTGGGTAAGGATCGCTGACGGTATGGTCGTTTAGTCGTCGATAGTCCACACAAAATCGAGTACTCCCATCCTTCTTGGGTACTAACACCACAGGAGAGGCCCAAGGGCTATGGGAGGCCTGGATTACCCCAAGCTGTAACATCTCCTCCAGTTCATGCTGCATGGTGTTTCGAACAGATTCAGGTACCCGGTAAGGAACCTGTTGTATGGGACGGATACCCTGAGTGTCCACATGATGTTGGGTGACGGTGGTTCAACCTGGTTGGGATGAGAAAGCAGCCCGTCTCTGTTGAAGCACTCCCAGAATCTGTTTTTTCTGCAAGGAATCCAGGTGATCTCCCAGAGGAACCTGTTCCACAGTGGATGGGGCTCTCGCTGCTTCCACGAGATCAGGTAGGGAGTCCTCATCCTCTTGACCGTCTTCTAAAGCTAGCTGACAGCTTGCTATCATTGGAAGGTTTCGGTCATGGTACTCCTTAATCATATTCACATGGACAGTCTTTTGTCTTAGCCCCTGATCATCTAAAGCAAGAAGATAATTGGTATCATTTAGTTTTCTGAGAACCCGGAAGGGACCCTCCCATGTTGTCTGCAGTTTATTCTGCCGATGGGGAACAATCATTAAGACCTGTTGTCCTTCTACAAACTCCCGATAGCGTGCTTTACGGTCATACCATGTCTTCTGTCTGGTTTGAGCCATACGCACATGACTCTGGGCTAAACTAGCGAGTTGAGCCAGGGTTTCTCGCAGCTTTAGGACATAAGGGACAACAGAGGCTCCTGTGTCTTCAACTTGTCCCTCCCAATATTCTTTTAGCAGGGTTAAGGGTCCTCGGACCTTTCTTCCATAGAGTAGTTCAAAGGGGGGAAACCCGGTGGACTCCTGGGGAACTTCCCGATAGGCAAACAAGAGATGGGGTAGGTACTTCTCCCAGTTTGAATCTCTGTCAGTGAAGGCCCTCAGCATATTCTTCAGAGTGCCATTGAATCGTTCACAAAGTCCATTTGTTTGGGGATGATACGGAGTCGTTCGGATCGCTCGTACTCCACAGGTGCGCCACAGACACTGGACCAGCTCTGACATGAACTGGGAGCCTTGGTCTGACAAGATCTCACTGGGGAATCCTACTCTGGTGAAAATGGTAACCAGGGCCTCGGCCACCTTGGCTGCAGAAATACTTGACAAGGCCACAGCTTCTGGATATCGGGTGGCATAGTGCACAACAGTGAGAATGTACTGCTTTCCAGATTTACTTGGTTTAGCCAGAGGTCCAATGATATCGACAGCTACTCTTTGAAAGGGTTCTTCTATTTTAGGGAGCTGTTGCAGGGGTGCCTTTGGGTGATCTCCGGGTCGCCCTCTACGCTGACATATGTCGCAAGTTCGGCAGAAATGCGCTACGGCTTGGGAAATCCCAGGCCAATAGAAAGATTGAGTCAATCGTCTCTCAGTGCGGGTTTTACCTTGATGGCCAGCAGTAGGAATGTCATGAGCAAGGTGTAATAGGGGAATTCTGTATTTCTGAGGAACAATCAGCTGTTTGCTATAAGTCCAGGGCTTATCTAGGGAGTCAGCATTGGTATCCCGATACAGAAGTCCATTTTCTCTGATAATTCTTTCCCCGTTCTCCCCCAACTGCCCTATCTCAGCTCGAGCTCTAAAACTAGCTAGGGTGGGGTCAGTATCTACCTCTTGTCTAAACTGAACTTTATCCCAAGTAACACTCACATTGTCCCCACAAGAAGAACCACTCACCGGCTGTGACGGCAGTTCTGGTGGCCTCATTTCCGTGGATGGGTTGTACACGTCCACATTAGCTGCTCTCTTGGCTTGACTTCTGGTTACCGCACCGACAAAGTGGCAATGAAGATTTCCCACATCATTTCCTAGAAGAACGTCTGCAGGGAGGCCGCTCATCACAACCACCACGCATTGTTTTGCCCCAAAGCCTTAATCCAGGGTCACACTCGCTCTTGGAATATATCTCTGGGTACCTCCAGCCAATTCAATGGCGATTCCTGGTCCCTTTTGAATTGCTTCTGGTTGAATTACTCGGGGATCGGCTATGGTGAGAAAAGCCCCATTGTCACGGAAGCCAACAACTTTTTGGCCATCCAGCACGACCTCCTGTAGATGTTTGTGCTGAAGATCAGAAGAACAGGTGGCTGGGGCTCGCACCCCATAGACTCCGGTTAGGGGAGCCAGGATATCAGAGTCACTTGGCAAGTCATCAGGGACTGAATCCAGCTCTTCTCCTGGTGAGGGTGTCTGTAGATAATGAACAGGCAAAGGCAGTCTGTAGCTGTCCTGCCTCCGAACACCTGGACATTGGAATTGCAGATGCCCAGGCTTCCCACATCTATAACATCTGCGCTCTGGGATTCTTCCTCCACGTCGTAGTCCCGAACGTGGAGCAGGAGTAATGCGAGGCACAGTCACACGAAGGTCACCATGAGTTGATGGTCTAGTGGGATGGTGAATATTGGAGGCCGAAGGACCAGGGGCCGTCAGCGTTGGGGGGATGGTAGTTTTTTTTTTCACTGAGTAGTAGTTTTTTCCACTGAGGCTTGATGGTGAGAGCCTCATCAGCTAGAGCTGCAGCTTCCTCCACAGTGGCTGGTCTCCTTTCACGCACCTATTCCGGATCTCAGCAGGGCACTTGAAGTAAAACTGCTCTTTTAGGATGACTTGGAGGAAGGTCTCCCAAGTTAAGGCCTCCTCTCCCTCCAGCCAGCGATGACATATTTGTTTGAGTCTGTGGGCATACATCTTGAAGGACACTTCCTCATCACAGGCTAAAGTACAGAACTGGGTCCTGTAAGTGTCTGGGGTCACAGTATAATATTCTAGAATATTCTGTTTAATCTCCGCATACTCACAGTTCCACCAAGGGTCCATAGCTCTATAGGCTGCGGCAGCTCCACCCTCTAAGAGCCCCACCAGATGTCGGACTCGCTCCCATTCCGGGACTTCCATTAATCGACACTGATGCTCAAAGTCCTGGAAGAAGCCCTCAATGTCACCTGAAGCCTCATTAAACGGCTTGAAGTCTTTGCGGGACACTCTGGGGAGTTCCCTCATGGTGGGTGCTGGGGCTACAGTCTGTCTGGAGCTTCTAGCTGCTTCCACAGCGAGCTGCCTCTCCAGTAATGCCCTCTCTTGAGCTCTATGAATTGCCTCCCTCTTATCTTCTATGGTAGCATCTTCTCCCAGCAATGCCATCTGCCTCTCCAGCAATGCCCTCTCATTAGCTCCGCGCTTGACTTCCCTCTTATCTTCTATGGTAGCCTCTTCTCCCAGCAATGCCAACTCCACCTCGTACCACACAACCCACTGACTTTTTTGGGTATTTACCTCTGGCTGCAGTCTTTCCTCCGTTTGCTGTGGGGATCCTTCCTCAGCGTCATCTTGCAGGCGAACTCCTTCCAAAGCCTCAATCAGCTGCTCCTTGGAGAGTCCCTTGTAGCTGACTCCCAGTTCACGGGCCTTTGTAGGTTCACCGCAGTCCAGTTCTTGTACTCTACGGTGCTGGTTCCAGATGTTGATGGGCCGTTGTCCTCCATTCCTTCTGCTCTGATCCCACTGCTGCCACCAGTTTGTGACGGGGTATACGACAGAGCAAGAAGGGACAACATGCCGAGGGACGATCCAACGAGATTTATTAAGGCAGGGAGCATACAACATCAAATATCCATAATGTCCTTGGAGTCCATGAGAAGTCCACAATAAGTCCACACTATGGAAACAAATCCAGGCACCTCATGATAGTCCTTGTGCCAGATGCGATAACAATAATCCTTGCAATAGTCCACAGGATTCCACACAATCCCACGGACGTCACGAGCTGGCCTCAACTCAGTTTGTGACTCCTTCACGTCCGCACTCAAATCACAACTGATCTTAAAACAAGAATGTATTGTCAGGGCTCCTGGGATCAGCCCATCTGAAGGGGGGTAGGGGTCACACCTACTATTCAATGGTTTGGGCCATCAGAAGATTCTAGAAATGTAAGGGCTCCACTGAGTCTACAGGATGTGTATTGTAGGTTATCTTCTGCTTAGGAAACAATAGCCAAAGTTCCACTAGCTGTTGACACAAGCCTAAATTAGATTATGGTCCAGGTACATCACAAGACATTGCAAAGTATTGGGCGAAGGAGACATGGTTAATTTACAGCAAATACAACCAGAGAAAAGTTAAATGACATATTATACAAAATACAGGACAGGGCAAAACTACAAATCATGACCGTGACGATGCGGGTTGCCCAGGAAGTTGCCGGGTTGCCGGGACGATGCGGGTTGCCCAGTTGCCCAGGGGAAGAGTCTTGAGGAGAATTTTTGGCTCATCTTTCATTGTTTTTAAGAAATCTCAAGATGGAAGAGGCCAGGAGCCATTTGGTGAGCTGCATTTCTTGCTACATGTTCACAGATTTACCAGTGGAAAAGCCAAACTTCACATGCCACAAATGCAAGCTTGTGTCCCTGTTGGAGGAAAAGTTGCAAAATCTCGAAGAGAGGTTAGCTACGTTGAAGATCATTAAGGAAGGTGAAGAGTTCTTGGACAGAGCAGAATTATCTCTTCATGTTACAGAAAGAGAAGAAATTCGAAGTGCACGTGAAGAAACAGAGGAATGGAGACAAGTGACCCAGAGAATCAGGAGGATCAGGAGGCAGTCAGCACCCATACTGCTCAGAAACCAGTACCAGGCTCTCACGCAGGAAAACGATGAAGAAATACATCAGGATAAGACTTTGCCAACAGACAGCAACCTTGTACGCCTTCAGAGTCCTCCTGGATGGAGAAAGAAAAATGTTGTGAAGAAGAAACGGAGAGTGGTGGTCATGGGGGATTCCCTGTTGAGAGGAACAGAGGCCGCTATCTGCAGACCGGATATAACTTCAAGAGAAATGTGCTGTCTTCCAGGTGCAAAAATTAAAGATGTGTCTGACAGGATATCAGGACTCTTCAGACGTACAGATGACTACCCATTCCTGCTACTACATGTGGGGACAAATGACACCGCAAGAAACGACCTGGAAACCATCTGCAGAGACTTTGAAGACTTAGGCAAGAAAGTGAAAGAACTGGGAGCGCAGGTGGTCTTCTCTTCCATCCTCCCAGTGGATGGCCATGGAACAAGGATGTGGAATAAGATTCTGCAGGTGAACAACTGGCTACGTCGATGGTGCCGTCAGCAACGATTTGGATTTCTGGATCACGGAGTGAACTACTTATACGATGGACTACTTGCTAGAGATGGGGTGCACCTTACGAAGACTGGAAAGCAGGTATTTGGAAGTCGCCTTGCTACACTTGTAAGGAGAGCTTTAAACTAGAACAACATGGGAAGGGAAGCAAAAGACCAGGAAAAGCCATACACCTGACAAATGCTATTGAGAACTCTGCTATTAGAAGTGGAAAGGAAGAACAAAGACAAAAGAATCTAATTAATAAAAATATTGGAGAAAGAGAAACCAATCACAAACTAAAATGTTTCTATACTAATGCACAAAGCATGGGCAACCAACAAGGAGAATTGGAACTACTAACACAGGAAAAGAAATATGATGTCATTGGAATCACTGAAACTTGGTGGGACAATACACATGATTGAAATACAAGACTAGAAGGATACAACTTATTTGCAAGAAACAGACTTGATAAACGAGGAGGGGGTGTCGCATTGTATGTTAGAAACGTGTATATCTGCACAGAGATTGAAGCTTCAGAGACTGGGAGTTCTGTGGAAACTGTTTGGGTAAGAATACAAGGACAGAACAATGGAAAGGACACCATTGTAGGCATTTACTACAGGCCGCCTGTGCAAGCTGAAGATATGGATGAACTCTTTATGCATCAAATGGCCAAGTTCTCCAAAAAATATGACATAGTTGTCATGGGAGATTTCAACTATCCAGACATTTGTTGGGAATCTCTCTCAGGCAAAACTAACAGGTCAAGGAAATTCTTATCCTCTCTTGCTGACAACTTTATCTTCCAAAAGGTAAGGGAGAAAACAAGGGGAACTGCTACCTTAGATCTAATCCTTATAAACAGGGAGGAAATGGTTGAGGAGGTAAAAGTGGCTGGGACCCTAGGAGGTAGCGACCATGCTATTTTAGAATTTTGGATAACTAGAGGCGGAAGACCTGTGAAGACTCAGACGTCAAGGTTAGATTTCAGAAAGGCAGATTTTAAGGGATTCAGAAAGAGAATTGGAGGGATCCAATGGCTGGATATCCTTAAACACAAAAGTGTCCAGGAAGGATGGGAAATCTTGAAAAATGAAATTCTCAAAGCACAGTTGTTAACAATTCCGAAAAGAGGGAAGAATAGGAAGCATTTAAGGAAACCAGGATGGATGAACACAGAACTTAAGCACATGCTAAAAAGGAAGAAAAAAATGTTTATAAAATGGAAAGAGGGAGGCATATCTAAAGAAGAATATAATGCTGTCTGCAGAACCTGCAGGGCACAAATCAGATTAGCTAAAGCTGAAAATGAATTGAGGCTTGCAAGAGATGTCAAAAGCAATAATAAAGGATTTTGGGGATATGTCAAAAGTAAAAGAAAAGTCAAAGATGCTATAGGATTTTTACAGGATGAAAATGATGAAATGGTAAGACAGGATGTTGAGAAGGCTGAACTTTTAAATTCCTATTTTGCATCTGTTTTCTCTCAGAAATGAAATGTAACATCAATTGTTATTCACTGTCCTATTAAAGGAATAGAAGAATACAGGATATATATAAACAGAAAGATAGTGAGGAAACACTTAGCTAACCTAAATGAATTCAAGTCTCCAGGTCCAGATGAATTACACCCCAGAGTACTGAAGGAGATAGCAGAAGAAATTTTTGAACCCCTCTCCATAATCATGGGTTTGTAACTAATAAGTCATGTCAGACTAACTTAATTTCCTTCTATGACGGTATCACTGATTGGGTGGATCAAGGAAATGCTGTAGATATAGTATATCTTGACTTCAGCTAAGCATTTGACAAAGTCTCTCATACAATCCTTATTGAAAAAATGACTAAGTATGGAATGGACAAGGCAACTGTTAGGTGGATTCATAACTGGCTTAGTGATCGGACCCAAAGAGTGGTCGTAAATGGCTGCACATCCAGTTGGAAGAATGTCTCAAGTGGGGTACCACAGGGCTCTGTCCTGGGCCCTGTATCGTTCAACATCTTTATCAACGATTTAGATGAAGGAATTGAGGGTAAACTGATTAAATTTGCTGATGACACAAAGCTAGAAGGGATAGCTAATACTAGAGAAGAGAGAGAGGATTCAAAAAGATTTAAATAAACTGGAGAAGTGGGCAGTAACTAACAGAATGGTTTTTAACAGGGAGAAATGCAAAGTACTACATCTGGGCAATAAAAATGAAAAAAGCATATACAGAATGGGAGGAATAGGGCTAAGTGACAGCACATGTGAAAAAGACTTGGGTATACTAATAGATCACAGACTGAATATGAGTCAACAGTGTGATGCAGCAGCAAAAAAGGCAAATGCAATTCTAGGATGTATTAACAGAAGCATACAGTCTAGATCTCGTGAAGTCATTATTTCCCTCTACTCCTCTTTGGTCAGACCTCATCTGGAATATTGTGTCCAGTTTTGGGCACCACATTTTAAAAAAGACATCAACAAACTGGAGCAAGTTCAGAAAAGAGCGACCAGAATGGTGACCGGTCTGCAAACTGTTATGATTGAGTCACCGTAGGAGGCAGACACAAAAATAGAAGCTACGTCCAGAAAACCAGAGAAGTTGGCAACTATCAGATTGCAGACCCCTGAACCTATCAACACAACTAGCAGTAGCCGTGGGGGGTTCCTACGGTGCCCTAGACCCCTCGATCACAGCCGGAGAGCTAAATAGCCTAAAGACAGAAAAGGAAATCTAAACTGCCCCAGAGCAGACCCCAAAGTAAAAGGCAGCCCCCAACATATAATGACGGTGAAGCAAGATGAAAAAACACTCACACAGATAGAAAGATAGGCTGAGCAAACGATGGGGCCCAAGCTAACTAAACAGAACAGGAAAGGAAGGTTGCTGTCTGCAATCTGCCAAAACCCTATCAAAGACATAAGCCAACAAGCTGATATGAAAAAAGACCCTGAAGCAGCTAGGCTTCAAAAACTAAATCAGCACTCAGGTATTTTCAGAAGACAGAGCTAAAGGAATTCA
The DNA here is from genome assembly GCF_039654945.1 of Dendrobates tinctorius. Lineage (NCBI taxonomy): Eukaryota > Metazoa > Chordata > Amphibia > Anura > Dendrobatidae > Dendrobates > Dendrobates tinctorius. The sequence goes on along the minus strand of NW_027362340.1, from coordinate 176,194 downwards.
GCTCACCCCAGCAGGGAATGGCAGAAATCCAGAAAAACAAAGCAAAACAAAGTCAAAGCACAAATGCAAAAAGCCGAGCAGAAAACTTAGCTTTAGAAGAGCAGGAATTCAGACTGGTCTCCAAGGATCCCACAGAGAAGTCACCCGCAGGGCAGAAGGGCGTCGGCAGCCTTATATCCAGTCAGTAACTCCACTCAGCCAGTCATCATCAACAGGCTCAGGTGTTTGATAATCAGGCTCACTACCTTTCTTCACCAGTTCCTCGGGCCTCAGTAGTGAAGGGGAAAATGAACTCACAACAGCAAACCCTGTCTTATGAGGAAAGGTTGCAGGATTTGGGAATGTTTAGTTTGCAAAAGAGAAGACTGAGAGGAGACTTAATAGCTGTCTACAAATATCTAAAGGGCTGTCACATTGTAGAAGGATCGACTTTATTCTCATTTGCACAAGGAAAGACTAGAAGCAATGGGATGAAACTGAATGGGAGGAGACACAGATTAGATATTAGAAAAAACATTTTGACAGTTAGAGTGATCAATGAGTGGAACAGGCTGCCACGAGAAGTGGTGAGTTCTCCTTCAATGGAAGTCTTCAAACAGAGGCTGGACAGACATCTGACTGGGATGATTTAGCGAATCCTGCTTTGAGCAGGGGGTTGGACCAGATGGTCCAGGAGGTCCCTTCCAACTCTACGTTTCTATGATTCTATGATTCTATGCCCCAGACCACCAAGAAAATTGTAAATTTTTGGTGCTGCATAATTTGCATGATACTATTGTTCTGGGTTTTCCTTGGTTGCAAACTCATAATCCAGTTTTGGATTGGAAATCTGGGTCTGTGGTGAGTTGGGGTTGTCAGTGTGTTCTTAGGGACGCTCCTGTTTTCTCCACCTCTCCTCAGTCTCATGATATTCCTGATTATCTAGCCAATTTTTCTGATGTATTTAGTGAGAGCAAGTTTGCGTCTTTGCCTCCTCATAGGAGTTATAACTATGCTATTGAGTTGATGCCTGGGTGTAAATTTCCCAAGGGTCGGCTTTTCAACTTATCAGTACCTGAACATGATACTATGCAATCCTATATTAAGGAGTCATTGGAGAAGGGGCATATTAGATCATCCTCGTCACCTTTAGGTGCTGGTTTTTTTTTTGTGGCCAAGAAAGATGGTTCATTAAGACCGTGTATTGATTATCGTTCCCTTAACAAGATGACTGTTAAATATCAGTACCCATTACCTCTGATGTCTGATTTATTCTCCAGAGTTGAGTGCCAGCTGGTTTACTAAGCTTGACCTCAGGGGGGCGTATAATCTTATTCGTATCAAGCACGGGGATGAATGGAAGACGGCGTTTTTGATCATCTATCTGGATGATATTTTGATCTTTTCTAGTGATTGGGATTCTCATGTGGAACACGTCCGGACTGTGTTCCGGATTTTGAGAGAGAATTCCCTGTTTGTTAAGGAATCGAAATGCCTCTTTGGTGTACAGACGATTTCATTTTTGGGATTTATTTTATCTCCATCGACTATTGAAATGGACCCGGCCAAGGTACAGGCCATTTATGATTGGGTTCAGCCTACTTCTTTGAAGGCCCTCCAGAAGTTTTTGGGTTTTGCTAATTTCTATTGTAAATTTATAGGTAATTTTTCTGGTATTGTCAAACTACTGACTGATCTGACCAAGAAGGGCGCTGATGTGCTGAATTGGTCTCCTGAGGCTATCTCAGCATTTCAGGAGCTTAAGCAGAGATTTACTTCAGCTTCAGTTTTACGGCAACCTGATGTCTCACTTCCATTTCAGATGGAGGTAGATGCTTTTGAGATTGGTGCAGGAGCTGTTTTGTCCCAAAAAGACCCTGTGACTTCTTCATTGGTTGGAGGGAGCTAGACATCAAGTTGTGGTCCTCAGCGATCAAAAGAATTTGATTTATCTGGAGTCGGCCAAGCACTTGAATCCTAGACAGGCTAGATGGGCCTTGTTTTTTCATGCGTTTTAATTTTGTGGTCTCTTTTCTTCCGGGCACTAAGAATGTTAAGGCAGACGCCCTTTCTAGGAGTTTTTGTCGATTCTCTTAGTGTGACCGAGCCTACAACCATCCTAGGTGAGGGGGTAGTTCTTTCTGCCATTTCGCCCGATTTGAGACGTGCCCTGGAGGAATTTCAGGAGGATAAACCTGAGCGTTGGCCTATGGGAAAATTGTATGTTCCTGACCAGTGGAGAAAGAGAGTGATGTCTGAAATTCATTGCTCCGCATTGGCTGGTCATCCAGGTATTTTTGGTACCAGAGATTTGGTGATTCGGTCCTTTTGGTGGCCTGCCTTATCTCATGACGTCAGGAATTTTGTACAGTCCTGTGGGACTTGCTCTCGGTCTAAACCTTGTTCTCGTTCTAGTGGGTTGCTGATGCCCTTGCCGCTGCCCAAGAGGCCATGGACCCATATCTCAATGGATTTTATTTCTGATCTTCCTTTCTCTCAGAGAATGACTGTTATATGGGTGATTTGGGATAGATTTTCGAAGATGGTCCATCTTGTACCACTCCCAAAGTTGCCATCTTTTGCTGAGTTGGTGCCCTTGTTTTTACAACAGGTGGTTCGGTTACATGGGATTCCTGAGAACATTGTGTCCGACAGAGGAGTTCAGTTTGTTTCCAGATTCTGGAAAGCCTTTTGTTCCAATCTGGGAATTCAGTTATCCTTCTCCTCTGCGTTTCATCCCCAGACCAATGGACAGACTGAGAGAACAAACCAGACCTTGGAGTCTTATTTGAGATGTTTTATATCTGCTGATCAGGATGATTGGGTCTCATTTTTGCCCTTGGCCGAATTCGCACTGAACAATAGAGCTAGTTCTGCCACTATGATGTCACGCTTTTTCTGTAATTTTGGGTTTCATCCTCGATTCTCTAAAGGGCAAGTGGAATCTTCGTCCTGCCCTGGTGTGGACACTGTGGTTAAGAGAATGCAGCAGATATGGGACCAAGTGGTGGATAAGTTGTCACTCTCTCAGGAAAAGGCCTAGCGATTCTCCAACCGGCATAGGACCATTGGTCCCCGGTTTAAAGTGGGTGATATGGTTTGGTTGTCGTCTAAGAATATTCCTATGAAGGTTCTAAATTTAAGCCAAGATTTATTGGTCCTTATAAGATTTTGGAAATTCTTAATCCTGTTTCGTTTCGATTGGCTCTTCCAGTTGCGTTCAAGATCCATAACGTATTTCACAAATCTCTGTTGAAGAGGTTTGTGGAGCCAGTGGTTCCTGTGGCAGCACCTCCTGACCCTGTGTTGGTCGAAGGCAATGTGGAATATGAGGTAGAGAAAATATTGGATTCTCGTTTGGTTAGACGGAGACTCCAGTATTTGGTCAAATGGAAGGGTTATGGCCATGAGGATAATTATTGGGTCTCTGCCTCCGATATTCTTGCCAATAGAATGGTTCGTGCTTTTCACCGGGCCCTTCCTAATCGGCCTGGTGGCGTGGATGAGGGTTCGGTGACCCCTCCTCAAGGGGGGGGTACTGTTGTGAGTTCATTCTCGGGTTCACCAGTTGTGAATTCCCCTTCTGTACTCCCTCTGGTGGTGACGGGAGGTGGTGCGGCTGGTTTGATCGGTGGAGATCTGCCACCTGAGAATGAGGATGACGATTGGATCTCAGGATTCTCAGATTGGATTTAAGACAGCCGACGCCCTATAAAGTTGCTGGTGATTCTTTCTGGCTTGTCAGCTCTTGGTTTTCAACTCTGTTCCAGTCATCTAAAGCTAAGTTTTTCTGCTAATGTTCACACTTGATTTTGTTGGTCTTTTCAGTTTTTGTGTGGTCTGCCAGCCCTGGCTGGGGGCTGAGCTGAATTTCCACTCTTATTTATCATTTTGGCAATTGGCTTTTTGTCCCTTACTAGTTCGGTCTCTTTTTGCTCTGTCTCAGAATATTTCAGAGTGCTGATATAGTGGGAGAAGTCTAGTGACTTCAGGGTTAATTTTGCTATCAGAAGTGTTGGACATTATTTTTGTAGGGTTTTTTGCAGGTTGCAGATCATGTCTTCCCTTTCCTTTCCTGTCTAGTTAGTTTGGGCCCCATCATTTGCTCAGCCTATTTTCCTGCCTGTGTTTGTGTCTTCATCTTGTTTCACCGTCAGTACATGTGTGGGGGCTATCTATTCCTTTGGGGTCTGCTCTGGGGCAGTTAGTTTTCCCTTTTCTTGCTTTAGGCTTATGTAGTCCTCCGGCCGTGACGAGGCGTCTAGGTTCATCGTAGGCACGCTCCACGGCTACTGCTAGTTGTGTGGTAAGATCAGGGATCTGCAATCTGCATAGTTACCAACCACTCTGGTTTTCTGTGGCTTAGCTTGTTTTGCTTTTTTCTCCTCGGTGACCCATTCATAACAGGGAGCCAGTCCTACATTGGAGTCCATGGAGATGGGAGCTATCAACCTCAAAGAGAAAGAAAGGAGACAGCAGCGTTTCAGAAATCTGTGTTTTTAATGCGGTGATCCAGGACAATGGAAAAAGGACTGTCCCCCTGCCCACCGACTAACAAGCGGCTGAGTCTGGGTGATCATCTTGGAGGGCACTCAGACACTCAGGTACCCCTTTCTTCATTTTCTAAGATACTGTTAAAGGTTGAACTTGGTGTTAAAAACTGCTTTTCCCTTACTTCGGCTTTTGTGGACTGTGGGTCATCATTGAACCTGATTGATTCTAAGCTGGTGGTCAGCTGTAGATTAGGGACAGTTAGGTTGGAGACTCCTATAAAAATAATGACCATTGATTCTACATCTCTCACCAAGGACGGTCACCGTTTTGTTTCTGAAGAATTTACCCTCAGAGTTTAGACACTTCATCAGGAGTATGTCATGTTTTGTTTTGGATAACCTCCCTGCTGGCCTGGTGTTAGGGTTTCCCTGGTTGCAACGACATAACCCAATTATTGACTGGGGTTCCTGGGATATTGTTAAATGGGGATCTAATTGTTCTGAAAGTTGTCTTGCTACTGTGTCTGTGTCGTCCGTTGGTCTGGAAGGTATTCTGGAGTACCTAAAGGACTATGTGGACGTTTTCTCCGAAAAAGAGGCTGAAGTTTTACCACCACATCGCCCATTTGATTGTACCATTGACCTGGTTCCAGGTGCTGAATTGCCCAAGGCTAGCTTGTGTAACCTCTTGGGTCCTGAGAGGGCTGGTATGAAAGAATACATTTCCGAGAGTCTTCCTAAAGGACACATTCTTCCTTCTGTTTCTCCCATGGTGGCGGGGTTCTTTTTCGTAAAGAAAAAAGACAGTGGTTTGAGCCCATGCCTCGATTTTCAAGAGTTAAATAAGATAACTGAGAAATACTTACCCCCTCCCACTTATTCCTGATTTGTGCAACCAGTTGTCTGGGGCTAAGTGGTTTTCGAAATTGGATCTGCTGGGGCCATATAACTTTATCCGGGTCTGGGAGGGGGATGAGTGGAAAGCTGCTATTCTCACTACTGAAGGGTTGTTTGAGAACTTGCCTTTCGGTCTGACCAATGCACCAGCAGTCTTCCAAAATTTCATCACTCATGTGTGCTCTGACTTTATTGGGCGTTTTATGGTTGTGTATTTGGATGACATACTTACCTACTCGCCTGATAAACAGGCTCACATTGGTAATCTTCGGGAAGTTCTCCCAAGGCTCCGGGAGAACTGTCTCTTTGCTAAGCTAGAGAAATGTCCATTCTTTGTTCAGGAACTGTCTTTTCTGGGGTTCATTGTTGTCACGTCCCCTACCGGCGCCGTCACCTACCTACGCAGGCCTGGGAGCACCTCTCGCCGCGCTTCAACTCCACGGCGAGCCCCCGCTCCCGATATCCGGCCTCCTAGATGTCGGTCCCGCGCGCGTGCGCCCGACGTTTCACCCGTTGCTCAGACTGATGGGACCTCTGATGCGCTGGCTCCGCCCCCAACATGGCGGCGCCCACCGTCCATATCTTCCCGGCGTCTTCCCAGGTAAGACGCCTGTTGACCCTGCGGTGTTGCTGTCCGTTCGGCCACAGTTCGCCCAGCGTTCGCCCATTCTTCAGGCCCTTTATTTCTTCTGTGTGTACCCTGTCAGTCCTGTGTCTAGCAACTACTGTGTCCTTCTCTAGTGCTCCTCCTGTGCCCCTGTCTCCCTGGCTCTTGTGTCTCGCTTCCCCTGCTCCTATCTCCGTTAGGTTCTTTGGGCTTCCCTAGCCTATGTGTGCTTTGCATTGTTTCCCCTGAGCTCTGTGTCTTTTGTTACCTTATACCTCCCTCTCTTGCAGCCTCCGTCCCCCATCTGAACCGGCTACTCCCTGCCTCTGGATCTGCAGCCACTGTTAGCTCCTCCGTTGTAGCCTCTCGGATTCTCTACTTCTGATTCCCTAGTTCCTACCCAGTCGTCCCTTTGGCTCCGGCTGTCACTGTTTCATCCCTTGTGGGCCTGCCCCTAACACTCCCTGTATAGGGGGTGGCTCCTCCTGGCCAGCTCATTCGCAGGGGCTCTGGAGCCATGACCCAGAGGGTCCACTCCGGGTTGTACCTCTCTCCTCTCCATACCACAACCATAACAATTGTGTCTGCTGAGGGTTATCGCATGGATCCTAATAAGGTGCAGGCCATTGTCGATTTGTTTCAACCTCATGATTTGAAGGCTCTGCAGCATTTCTTAGGATTCTCAAATTATTATCGCAAGTTTATGAGGGGGTTCTCACAGGTAGTTAAACCTTTGGCAGATCTGACTCAAAAGGGGGCTGATATCAAGAATTGGTCAGCCACAGCGGTGGCAGCATTTCAGTTTTTTAAAAAATGTTTCATGTCTGCTCCGGTTCTTATTCAACCGGACCTGTCTGAACCAATTATTGTTGAAGTGGAAGCCTCAGAGGTGGGGGCGGTGTTGTCCTTGGGACCTGCCACTTTGACTAATTTGAGACCCTGTGCCTTTTTCACTTAGACATTCTCTCCTGAGGACAGAAACTATGATGTTGGGAATCGAGAACTTCTGGGCGTGAAGTTGGACTTTGAAGAATGGAGGCATTTATTGGAGGGGGCTGTCTATCCTATTACCGTGGTTACCGACCACAATAACCTAGTTTGAGTCTGCTAAAAGGTTGACTCCTAGACAGGCGAAATGGTTGCTTTTTTTTCCCGATTCCAGTTCTCCATCACTTTTCGGCCAGGATCCAAAAATGTCATGGCTGATGCCTTGTCACGCAATCTGGATCCGGTGTCTCCCCCTGAACCTCCATCCTCCATTCTTCAGCCTGTGGTGATGGTGGCGGGTGTGTCTACTGTGTTGGAGTGGGAGATTAAGGAAGCTCAGTCTCTTGCCCCTCTGGCTAAGTTGGTGGATAAACTTTTTGTACCAGTTCAATTTCGTCTCAGGGTTCTTTGGGAGTTCCACGACTCAGTTCTAGGTGGACATCCAGTGATCTAGGCTACCCAGAGGGCCATCGCTAGGATATTCTGGTGGTCTTCTTTAGCCTCTGATGTCAGGGAATTTGTGTCTGCTTGTGGGGTATGTGCTCGCGTGAAAAACCCCCATAACTGGCCGGCGAGGGAATTGGTGCCACTGCCAATTCCTGATAGACCCTGGACCCATTTGTCCATGGATTTTATCACCAATCTTCCTCTTTCCAAGGGTAATATTGTAATTTGGGTCGTGGTGGACAGGTTTAGTAAGCAGGCACATTTTGTACCCTTGGCGGCTTTATGTAATGCGGAAACGTCCAGATTGTTTGCTGAGCATGTGGTGCGGTTTCATGGGGTTCCCCTGAATGTGGTGTCTGATAGGGGGGTACAATTTGTTTCCAGATTTTGGAGGGCGTTTTGTAAGAGGTTTGGTATTGGTCTGTCTTTTTCATCCGCTTATCATCCGGAGACTAATGGTCAGACTGCGCAGACCAATCAGTCTCTGAAGCAAATTCTGCATTGCCTGATCTCAGCCTGACAGAATGATTGGAGTACTGCGTTACCTTTGGCCGAGTTCGCGGTTAACAACCGCATTAACCAGTCTACGGGCATATCCCCCTTTTTCTGCAACTATGGGTTTCATCCACATTTTGGAGAGTTCTCCTGTCTCGACTTTGGGTGTCCTGGGGCGGATGAGAAAATCCATCGGTTGGGGAAGTTATGGCGGGAGGTCCAAAGGAACATTACGAAGGCTCAGACTAAATATAAGGTTTTTGCAGACAAAAAACGTTCCGTGGGACCTGTGTTCCAGGTTGGGGATAAGGTATGGTTGTCTACTAAGAACATAAGGCTCAAGGTCCCCTCTGCGAAACTTGGACCTAAATTTATTGGTCCTTATGAAATTACAGAAGCCGTTAACTTGGTGGCTTTTCGGTTGTGTCTCCCGCCTTCTCTATGGATCCCCAGCGTTTTCCATAGGTCCCTTTTGAAACCTGTGGGGTCCTGTGGGGAGGGATCATTGTCTTTCCCGCTCCCAGTTTTGGTAGATAGGCAGTCTGAGTACGAGGTGGAACGAATTGTTGACTCTAGGTTGGTCCGTCGCACTCTTCAGTATCTTGTACATTGGAAAGGCTACGGTCCGGAGGACCGGTCATGGGATCCTGCCCGATCGGTTCATGTGGATCAGATGGTCCGTGCCTTTCATGAAAGGTATCCTGAGAAACCTGGGGTCCAGTGGCCCCCTCCCGTTGAGAGGGGGTACTGTCATGATCCAGAACGGGGTTTTATCTTTGTCCCGTCCTGGTCAGACAGGGGTTAATTGTTTCTGCCTCTCTCTGGCAGAGGGCAGCTATTTAGTTGCCAATTGGCCTAGATCCGGTGTCAGTTATACTCTTTCCTTTGGCTGAGTTAGTTGACCCCTTGCGTGCCTGTGCCTTGTGTCTGACATTTTGTTTCTTGTTTGGTTTTAACCCGGTCCGTCTCTTCATTGTGAGTTAGTCTAATGTCTTGGTACTGTGTATTTGCCCATTCTGGTATACTGATCTCTTGCTATGTCCTGACTATCCATTCTGTCTAATCATTTGGTACTGTTGTGCTATCTCGTGCTTTGACCCCTGCCTGATATGGTTTATGACCCTGTCTATACCCCTTGGTAACTTTGCCCCCTAGTTGTCCTTCTAGGAGTTTTCCTTCAGCTCCTAGCTCTCCTTAGCTTAGGCCACACCCCCAGCAGTCAGGTGCTTCAGGTCCTATCTGGCCTGAAGCAATCTCTCTCTACTCCTGCTTCCTCTGGAAGACCTGTGGCTGGCTCCGCCCCTTGGCAGTCACATGCTTCAGATCCTGTTTGTCTGAACACACATTTTTACCGCTGCTACCGCACTTCACAGGTATCTTTGAGCACTGTTTGTCTTACTCAGGACATGCACACTGGCTCAGTGAGCAAGTGCAGCACAGTGTTCCTGACACAGATTGCTCCACGGTTCCTGAGCACTCTGAAAAAGTTTTTTGGGGACCTCGAGTCTCCCATGATACGGCGCTCCAACTGCTGGCACTGACAAAGGGCTCATCCATGGTCAGCTATTTTGCCGTCCACTTCCAGACTTTAGCATCTGAGTTGGAGTGGCCGGACAAAGTCCTTATTCCTGTATTTTGGAGGGGACTGGCTGACCATGTGAAGGACGCTTTGGCCACTAGGGAGATTCCCGACACATTGGAGGAGCTAATAGCAGTGTCAACTCGCATCGACCTTCGTTTTAATGAGCGAAGGTTGGAGCGAACCTAGTATAGACAGAGGTTTCGGCTGGCTCCCACCTTCGCCAAACCTCTGGAATCTCCAGTCCAGGCATCCGAGCCACATGAGGCCATGGAGGTGTCACGAGCGGGATCTAAGTCCCGGACTGCCCGTGCACTCAAGGTCTGTCATGTCTGCCGGCAGTCAGCACATCTTGCCTCCAGATGTCCTCAGTGGTTGGGAGAACGTCCCCGTTTAGTGACGTAGGAGGTGGTTCACTAGACACAGCAGCGTTTTCCTCCAAACTGTCCTTCAAGGGGAAAATTACCAGTGGCCCATCCACTCATACGGTATAGCTTTTCATGGATTCCGGGGCGGAGGGCAACTTTATGTCTTCTGCCTTCGCCCAACGGCACGCAATTCTTCTGGTGATGCTCGCCTAACCAGTGGCCATACGAGTGGTAAATGGGTCGACACTGCACTCACAGATAATGCATCAGACCATCCCATTTACTCTATCCATGTCTCTTGCCTTGTGCAGAGCCTCCCCGGGGTTGAGTCTATCCACTATCTCTCCCAGAGACGGAGGCAATGACACAGTACATCCAGGAGAATCTGGTAAGAAGATTCATTAGGAAGTCAGTGTCACCTGCAGGGGCCGGGTTCTTGTTCGTGCAGAAGAAGAATGGAGAAGTACGTCCATAAGCAAGAACAAAAGAGAACATTCAGCTCACCCCTGAGATGTAATTCCCAGCACAAGAAGGAGCACGGCTTCCTCACTGCTGCACAGCGTCCAAGGCAATAGGAAAAATAGAAGTGGATCCAGCTCACTCACAGGGCTTATTTAAAAATTAGAAAATTTTTATTGGATGATCCTTAAAAAATTCAAAATGACAAAACAGACATCTCAGATGGCACAGCAATGACAGGGGGTGGTGTGTAATGAGACCATACGTTTTTCGAGCAACACAGCTCTTGATCACTGGTTATTTTTAAATAAGCCCTGTGAGTGAGCTGGATCCACTTCTATTTTTCCGAACCACGTCCATGCATAGATTACAGGGGTCTTAACACCATCACCGTTAAGAAAAAGTACCCGCTGCCCCTGATATCTGAGCTATTTGATAGGTTACGGAGAGCAAGGGTTTTTACTAAACGTGATCTGCGGGGTGCTTACAACCTGATTCGCATCCGTGAGAGGGTACGAATTGAAGAAGGGATTTAATACCAGGGATGGCCACTATGAGTGTCTGGTGATGCCCTTCGGGCTCTGTAATGCTCCTGCCATTTTCAAGGACTTTGAAAACAATATTTTCTGGGACATGCTTACCACCTCGGTCGTAGTCTATCTGGATGATATTCTCATCTACTCTCCAGATATAAACTCCCACCGGAGAGATGTTTGCAAAGTCTTCAACTTCCTAAGGGCAAACTCCCTCTATGCCAAATTGGAGAAGTGTGTGTTTGAGCAGGAGTCCTTGCCTTTCCTGGGCTATATCATCTCCGCCCAGGGATTAGCTATGGATCTTGCCAAGCTACAGGCTGTGATGGACTGGCAGGAATCCCATTCTCTCAAAGCGGTGCAGCGCTTTATGGGGTTCATTAACTATTGTTGCCAGTTCATTCCCCACTTCTCAACTTTGGTAGCTCCCTTGGTAGCCCTCACCAAGAAGGGAGCAAATCCCAAATTGTGGTTGGAGGAGGTCTCCAAGGTCTCCCTATCTATTAAGTCAAACTTCGCTAGCGCTCCCATTTTACGTCGCCCCTATGTAGATAAACCATTTATAATGGAGGTGGATGCCTCATCCATCGGTGCAGGAGCAGTCCTCTTCCAAAAGGATGCTCAAGGTCGGAAGCATCCTTGCTTCTTTTTCTCAAAGACCTTCACATCGACGGAGAGAAATTATTCCATCGGGGACAGGGAGTTGCTAGCTATGAAGCTGGCCTTCTCAGAGTGGAGACACCTCCTGGAGGTGGCTCGTTTCCCTTCCAAGTTCACACTGACCACAAGAATTTGGTGTACCTACAGACCGTCGAGCGGCTAAATTCTCGCCAGGCTAGATGGTCCCCGTTCTTCTCCCGGTTCCATTTCACCCTCCATTTTCTCTCCGGGGAGAAGAACATTCGTTCCGTCGATCTCTCCCGCTCCGTAGTGTCATCAGAGGAAGAGGAGCCTTGGTTAATTGTCACTTCTGAGAGCCTGAGGACCGGTGGACCAAGTTTCGCTTGAGTCTGTGCCCCCGGGCAAGACTTTTGTGCCACCTAATTTGCAACCGGAGGTTCTCTCTTGGGCTCACTCGTCCTGGGTGGGTGGACATTTTGGGACCAAGAGGACATCTGAGCTTCTGGCGAGGACGTACTGGTGGCCGCATATGACCCGTGACGTCGATGACTATATCCGGGCATGTGTCTCCTGCGCCAAGAATAGGTCTTCTCGACAACGGCCTGCTGGGCTACTTTACCCCCTGCCGATGGCAGACAGGCCCTGGGAAATGGTCGGGAAGGACTTTGTGGTGGGTTTACCCAAGTCCCGTAGTTGCACAGTCATCTGGGTAGTCACCGACCATTTTTCTAAAATGGTGCACCTGGTGCCCCTTCTGTGGGTACCTTCTGCACGGGCCTTTGTGGCGTTGTTCACTAAGCACGTTTTTCGCCTACACGGTATGCGTGACAAAATTGTCAGCGACCAGGGTCCTCAGTTCGCATCTCGGATCTGGAGAGAGCTTTGTCGCCTACTCAGCATTGAGCTGAATCTCTCCAGCCTATCATCCTGAGACAAATGGGTTGGTAGAGAGGGCTAACCAGAACCTGGTCACATACCTGCGACATTTTGTTTTGGCCAGGCAGGATGACTGGGCCTCCTTGCTTCCATGGGTGGAATTTGCGCTGAACAATGCCATAGCTGACTACTGGACAGACCCTATTCTTCCTTAACTACGGCCAGCATCCACATTTCCCTGTGCCAATGCCAGTGTCTTCCACCGACTCTAGAGGGGCAGACTGGGTGGTGGAGGCATATGACCACACACTGGATGCCATCTGGGCCTCCAAGGAGAGAATGAGGGTCTCCACTGAGGCACACCGGTGTCCCGCTCCGACCTTTGCTCCTGGCAACTTAGTGTGGCTCTCCGCCCGTAACATCAGGCTGCGAGTTGAGTCCACTAAATTTGCACCTCGCTACATAGGTCCCTCCAAGATCCTGGAACAGGTCAATTACATGGTTTATTGTCTGGCCCTTCACTCATGCCTAGGTATCACCGACACCTTTTATGTGTCCCTCCTAAAACCCGTTCACATGTTCTGGTTTTCCGAGTCATCTGCCGGGACAACGGGTTCGTCCACGGATGATTATGAGGTGAATGCTACTGTGGGATGTGAGGTGGTACGTGGCAAAAATTAATATCTGGTGGATTGGAAGGGTCATGGCCCAGAGGACAGGACCTGGGAACCTATTGAGCACATTCGTGCTCCTCAGCTCGCTGCAGCTTTTGAGTGTAGCGAGGCTCAAGTAGGTGGGGGCCCTAGGAGGGGGGTTGTTGTGAGTTCATTTTCCGGTCCACCAGTTGTGAGTTCTGCTTCCAGGCTTTCTCTGGTGGAAACTGGAGGTAGTGAGGCTGATTTAATCAGTAGAGATCTGCCACCTGATAATGAGGATGACAATTGGACCTCAGGAATCTCAGACTGGATTTAAGACAGCCGACGCCCTATTCTGGTGCTGGTGATTCCTTCTGCTTGTCAGGTCTTGGTCCTCAGCTCTGTTCCAGTCATTTCAAGCTAAGTTTTTCTGCTAATGTTCACACTTGATTTTGTTGGTCTATTCAGTTTTTAGTGTGGTCAGCCAGCCCCGGCTGGGGCTGTGCTGAATTTACACTCTTATTTATCTGTATTTGCCAATTTGTTTTTTTTTGTCATTAGATTGGCCTCTTTTTGCTCTGTCTCAGAATATTTCAGAGTGCTAATATAGTGGAGAAGTCTAGTGCCTTCAGGGTTAATTTTGCTATCAGAAGTGCTGGACATTATTTTTGTAGGGTTTTTGGCAGATTGCAGAGAGTGTCTTTCCTTTCCTATTCTGTTAGTTTGGGCCCCATCGTTTGCTCAGCCTATTTTCCTGCCTGTGTTTGTGCTTTCATCTTGTTTCACCGTCAATACATGTGTGGGGGTTGTCTTTCCTTTGGGGTCTGCTCTGGGGCAGTTAGTTTTCCCCTTTTCTTGCTTTAGACTTATTTAGTCCTCTGGCTGTGACAAAGCGTCTAGGATCATCGTAGGCACGCTCCACGGCTGCTGCTAGTTGTGTGGTTAAGATCAGGGATCTGCAATCTGCATAGTTACCAACCTCTCTGGTTTTCTGTGACTTAGCTTGTTTAATCTTTTTCTCCTCGGTGACCCATTCATAACAAAATCACCAGCCATACCGCAGATTCTAGGGTACTCAAAAGCAGGAAAAAGTTGTTAAAAAGAAAAAAGAAAAAAAGTGTCAGTATTTTTTTTTTTATTTTATTTATTTTTTCCTCTTTTTTTTCTGGGGCTGTAGGAGGATTTTTTTTTTTTTCCTAATGGAGACTAAGCAAATTGTCTGATCGTGTGGATGAATTTTTTCAAGCCTTGGGGTTGTTTTATGATGAACCTAATGCTGTTGATCAACCTGAGAGAACCCTGTTGGCATTAAACCAGGGTCAGGATTCTGCAGAGTTATACTGTCAAAAATTCCGAAAGTGGGCGGTCCTTACTACATGGAATGATAGTGCATTAGCAGCTCTCTTTCGGAAGGGTTTATCAGACACCGTAAAAGATGTTATGGTGGGATTTCCTGTTCCCTCTGGTCTGGATGATTCTATGTCATTAGCCATTCAAGTTGATCGACGTTTACATGAACGTAAAACTACACGGGAGGCGCTGCCACCTTTTGAACAAATGTCTGACCCTAAGCAATGTGATAGGGTTTTGTCTAGGGCGCAACGTCAGGAGTTTAGAAGGCGTAATAAGCTGTGTTTTTTCTGTGGAGACGCCTCTCATACTATTTCTGTCTGCCCTAAACGAGAGAATCGTTTTGCACACACATTTGCTGTGGGCAGTGTACAACCTAAGTTCCTTTTGGCAATTACTCTGATCTGCTCCTTATCCACGTTTTCTACTAAGGCTTTCGTGGATTCAGGAGCAGCGTTGAATCTGATGAATTTGGACTTTGCTAAACGTTGTGGTTTTTCCATGACGCCTCTGCGGACGCCTATTCCTTTGAGGGGTATTGATGCTACTCCTTTGGTGGAGAATAAACCTCAGTTTTGGACCCAGGTGATAATGCGAGTTGCCCCAGACCACCAAGAAAATTGTACATTTTTGGTGCTGCATAATTTGCACGATACTATTGTTCTGGGTTTTCCCTGGTTGCAAACTCATAATCCAGTTTTGGATTGGAAGTCTGTGTCTGTGGTGAGTTGGGGTTGTCAGTGTGTTCTTAGGGACGCTCCTGTTTTCTCCACCTCTCCTCAGTCTCATGATATTCCTGATTATCTTGCCGATTTTTCTGATGTATTTAGTGAGAGTAAGTCTGCATCTTTGCCTCCTCATAGGAGTTATGACTGTGCTATTGAGTTGATGCCTGGGTGTAAATTTCCCAAGGGTCGGCTTTTCAACTTATCTGTACCTGAGCATGATGCTATGCGATCCTATATTAAGGAGTCATTGGCGAAGGGTCATATTAGACCATCCTCATCACCTTTAAGTGCTGGGGTTTTGATTATCGTTCCCTTAACAAGATGACAGTTAAATATCAGTACCCGTTACCTCTGATGTCTGATTTATTCTCCAGAGTTAAGAGTGCCTGCTGGTTTACTAAGCTTATTCGCATCAAGCACGGGGATGAATGGAAGACGGCGTTTAATACTCCGGAGGGACATTTTGAGTACCTGGTGATGCCTTTTGGGCTCACTAATGCCCCTTCTGTCTTCCAGTCCTTTATGAATGATATTTTCCGTGACTTTGTGGATAAGTTTTTGATCATCTATGTGGATGATATTTTGATCTTTTCTAGCGATTGGAATTCTCATGTGGAATACGTCCGGACTGTGTTCCGGATTTTGAGGGAGAATTCTCTGTTTGTTAAGGGATCGAAATGCCTTTTTGGTGTACAGAGGATTTCATTTTTGCGATTTATCTTGTCTCCATCGACTATTGGAATGGACCCGGCCAAGGTAAAGGCCATTTATGATTGGGTTCAGACTACTTCTTTGAAGGCCCTCCAGAAGTTTTTGGGTTTTGCCAATTTCTATCGTAAATTTATAGGTAATTTTTCTGGTATTGTCAAACCACTGACTGATCTGACCAAGAAGGGCGCTGATGTGCTGAATTGGTCTCCTGAGGCTGTCTCAGCATTTCAGGAGCTTAAGCGGAGATTTACTTCAGCTCCAATTTTACAGCAACCTGATGTCTCACTTCCATTTCAGGTGGAGGTAGATACTTCTGAGATTGGTGCAGGAGCTGTTTTGTCCCAAAAAGACCCTGTGACTTCTAAGATGAATCCCTGTGCCTTCTTTTCTCGAAAGTTCTCCCCATCTGAACGCAACTATGACGTGGGGAATCGGGAATTGATGGCCATGAAATGGGCATTTGAGGAGTGGAGACATTGGTTGGAGGGAGCTAGACATCAAGTTGTGGTCCTCACCGATCACAAGAATTTGATTTATCTGAAGTCGGCCAAATTCTTGAATCCTAGACAGGCTAGATGGGCCTTGTTTTTCACGCGTTTTAATTTCATGGTCTCTTTTCTTCCGGGCACTAAGAATGTTAAGGCAGATGCCCTTTCTAGGAGTTTCTTTGCCGATTCTCTTAATGTGACCGAGTCTACTACCATCCTAGGTGAGGGGGTAGTTCTTTCTGCCACTTTTCCCGATTTGAGACGCGCCCTGGAGGAATTTCAAGAGGATAAACCTGAGCATTGGCCTATGGGAAAATTGTATGTTCCTGACCAGTGGAGAAAGAGAGTGATGTCTGAAATTCATTGCTCCGCATTGGCTGGTCATTCAGATGTTTTTGGTACCTGAGATTTCGTGAGTTGGTCTTTTTGGTGGCCTGCCTTATCTCATGACGTCAGGAATTTTGAACAGTCCTGTGGGACTTGTTCTCGGTCTAAACCCTGTTCTCGTTCTAGTGGGTTGCTGATGCCCCTGCCGGTGCCCAAGAGGCCATGGACCCATATCTCAATGGATTTTATTTCTGATCTTCCTGTCTCTCAGAGAATGACTGTTATCTGGGTGATTTGTCAGAGATTTTCGAAGATGGTCCATCTTGTACCACTCCCAAAGTTGCCATCTTCCTCTGAGTTGGTGCCCTTGTTTTTACAACAGGTGGTTCGGTTACATGGGATTCCTGAGAACATTGTGTCCGACAGAGGAGTCCAGTTTGTTTCCAGATTCTGGAAAGCCTTTTGTTCCAATCTCGGAATTCAGTTATCTTTCTCCTCCGCGTTTCATCCCCAGACCAATGGACAGACTGAGAGAACAAACCAGACCTTGGAGTCTTATTTAAGATGTTTTATATCTGCTGATCACATTGATTGGGTCTCATTTTTGCCCTTGGCCGAATTTGCACTGAACAATAGAGCTAGTTCTGCCACTTTGATGTCACCCTTTTTCTGTAATTTTGGGTTTCATCCTCGATTCTCTTCAGGGCAAGTGGAATCTTCGTCCTGCCCAGGTGTGGACACTGTGGTTGAGAGAATGCAGCAGATATGGGACCAAGTGGTGGATAAGTTGTCACTCTCTCAGGAAAAGGCCCAGCGATTTTCCAACCGGCATAGGACCATTGGTCCCCGGTTTAAAGTGGGTGATATGGTTTGCTTGTCATCTAAGAATATTTCTATGAAGGTTGCATCTCCAAAATTTAAGCCAAGATTTATTGGACCTTATAAGATTTTGGAGATTCTTAATCCTGTTTCTTTTTGATTCCTTCTCCCAGTTACGTTCAAGATCCATAACGTATTTCACAAGTCTCTGTTGAAGAGGTTTGTTGAGCCAGTGGTTCCTATGGTGGCACCTCCTGACCCTGTGTTGGTTGAAGGCCATGTGGAATATGAGGTAGAGAAAATATTGGATTCTCGTTTGGTTAGACGGAGACTCCAGTATATTGTCAAATGGAAGGGTTATGGCCAGGAGGATAATTCTTGGGTCTCTGCCTCTGGTAATCATTCCAATAGATTGGTTCGTGCTTTTCACCAGGCCCATCCTGATCGGGCTGGTGGCGTGGATGAGGGTTCGGTGATGCCTTCTCAAGGGGGGGTACTGTTGTGAGTTCATTTTCCGGTCCACCAGTTGGGAGTTCTCCTTCCATGCTTTCTCTGGTGGTAACTGGAGGTAGTGAGGCTGATTAATCAGTAGAGATCTGCCACCTGATAATGAGGATGACGATTGGACTTCAGGAATCTCAGACTGGATTTAAGACAGCCGACGCCCTATTCTGGTGCTGGTGATTCCTTCTGCTTGTCAGGTCTTGGTCCTCATCTCTGTTCCAGTCATTTCAAGCTAAGTTTTTCTGCTAATGTTCACACTTGATTTTGTTGGTTTATTCAGTTTTTTGTGTGGTCAGCCAGCCCCGGCTGGGGCTGTGCTGAATTTCCACTCTTATTTATCTGTATTTGCCAATTTGTTTTTTTTCTTTATTAGATTGGCCTCTTTTTGCTCTGTCTCAGAATATTTCAGAGTGCTCATATAATTGAGAAGTCTAGTGCCTTCAGGGTTAATTTTGCTATCAGAAGTGTTGGACATTATTTTTGTAGGGTTTTTGACAGATTGCAGACAGTGTCTTTCCTTTCCTATTCTGTCTAGTTAGTTTGGACCCCATCATTTGCTCAGCCTATTTTCCTGCCTGTGTTTGTGCTTTCATCTTGTCTCACCGTCAATACATGTGTGGGGGCTGTCTTTCCTTTGGGGTCTGCTCTGGGGCAGTTAGTTTTCCTCTTTTCTTGCTTTAGACTTATTTAGTCCTCCGGCTGTGACGAAGCATCTAGGATCATCGTAGGCACGCTTCATGGCTGCTGCTAGTTGTGTGGTTAAGATCAGGGATCTGCAATCTGCATAGTTACCAACCTCTCTGGTTTTTTTTTGTGACTTAGCTTGTTTAATCTTTTTCTCCTCGGTGACCCATTCATAACAGGGGTTATATTAGGCGTCGAGTTTCCGTCACTGCACGGGGGGAATCTCAAGCCATGTCCTCTGCGGTCTCCCATTCTTCTTCAGCCACAGAGGTTCCTGCTCAGCAGAGACGTCAGTCCCAGCGTCTTGCTCAGGCTGATGCTATGTGTTTGGTTGCTGCTGCCGCCCCAGGTTCAGCTATATCATCCAGCATAAGTCAGCGGCGATCAGATGCCTCTGGGACTAAGTCCTGCTTTTCTCCATCTGAGCATGCCTGAGAGATGGTCAGAGGTCACATGCCCAGGTCTTCAAGCAGCTTTGATTGGGCCATCAGCAAGGTCCTGGAAGGCTGCAGTTATAAAAGGATCGCATGGCCGCACGGCCAAATATGGTCCATGTTATAGGTCGATTTGTATTACCTCACCTACACAACGTAGCTCCCAAGCGTCCTGATTCCCGCGGGACAGTCCCGTTTCCCGCGGGACAGTCCCGTTTTTGGCACCCCCTCCCGCTTCCCGCCCAGGACGGTATTTTTCCCGCATTGCACTGAGCCGCCACGCCCCCCCGCATCCACCGACGCCATTCTCGCCGTCCCAGATAGACACACCGCAGCCTACAATGATATGGAGCAAAACCGCGCGTGTGCGAGGTGTACGGAGCGAAGCCGCGTGTGTATGGGGTATGCAGAGCCGTGTGTGCGGAGTGGAGCCATATGTGTAGTAGATGTACGGAGCGGAGCCAAGTGTGTACGAGGCATACAAAGTGGGTCTTTCCCACGGACACAGGAGTACACGGCGGAGTCCCAAGGAGCACTTTAAAACTCGCACATGACGTTCCACCGGAAGTGATGTGCTGCAAGCTGATCGGAAAAGAGGTAATTTCATGAAGAGATTGTGACGGAGCCAGGAATGCTTCAGATCCATCACCGTGTCCTCCTCTGACAGTGCGGACAGCAGGATCGCCTTGGAATCAGGGATGCCGGCCATGTAAGCGGATCATGATATGTCCTGCATCGGGAGGCTCAGGTGGGCACTTCAGTGAGAGTCGGGCTGCTATAGTATCTTTATAAAATCTTTCTTTATTTCTTTCTTTCCTTCTTTCTCTCTCTCTGTTTCTTTATTTCTCTGTTCTTTCTTTCTCTCTGTTTCTTTCTCATTCTCTGTTCTGTCTTTCCCTCTTTTTCTTTCTCTCTCTCTGTTCTTTCTTTCTCGCTCTCCTTTCTTTCTCTATTTTCTTTCCTTCTTTTCCTTAGTACCAGTCAGTGTGCCCACAGTACCAGCCACTCTGCCCATAATGCCAGCCACTTTGCCCCTAATAGCAGTCAGAGTGATCATCAGTGCTAAATGGGTGCGACTGGGAGTGGACATGGGTGTGACTAGTTGTGAAAATAGAAATAGGTGTGGTCGGGGGCATGGCCTAAAATTTGCTTCTGCGGTCAATTGTACATGAAATTCTTTTCCCTCTTGTCATTACATGAAGGGGGTGTTTTTCTGTTTTTTCCGTGACTTCAGTTTAGCCCCTTCCCTTTGATATATAGGTACATATGCTGTCCCTCCCACTCTATATTGGGCTTAACTTTGTCTGCCCTGAATATTGCGATCAGGGAACGCATGGGTACTTTTTACCATAATTATAACTAATCCCTGCTTGCTCTAAATTACATGCCTGTTTGTCACACCATGGTTGCATTATTATCCACTGGTTTTTATTACATATGTTTCACCTGGTATTTATTGTAGACACTTGTATTTGCCCTATTTGTACTGAATAAAGCTATTGGCACTTTTTGCATTATTTGGGCATTATTCTTTTCTTCATTACCTCTTTCTTTACGATTTTTCCGTATAAAAATTATGGAGATGTAAACTCTCTGCAGTTGTTTCTATGTTATCTAAATATTTTTTGGTCCGCAAAATGGTTTCCAAAACTATTGTAAGACACTCCAAAAACTACTACAGTACCACACAAAAGGCCAGAATTTTCTGCGCACTCAGGTGTGAGGCCTGGGACAGACAAAGCCGTTTTAAATTGCTGGATTTTCACGCTGTTGTATTAAAATGATCTGGCTGTAGTCTGCAGTGTGAACAAGCAAATAAATGTAGAAAAACAGGGGGCTCTGGATTGCTTTGTAATAAAATTAGCAGGATTCAGGTGCAAAAAAAAAATTATTCCTAGCCACGGATACCTGCAGCTAGGTATATACACTGCTCAAAAAAATAATGGGAACACTTAAACAACAGAATATAACTCCAAGTAAATCAAACTTCTGTGAAATCAAACTGTCCACTTAGGATGTAACACTGATTGACAATCAATTTCACATGCTGTTGTGCAAATGGAATA
Organism: Dendrobates tinctorius; assembly: GCF_039654945.1. Lineage (NCBI taxonomy): Eukaryota > Metazoa > Chordata > Amphibia > Anura > Dendrobatidae > Dendrobates > Dendrobates tinctorius. Next base: position 155,107 of record NW_027362340.1, on the reverse strand, counting down.
GACAACAGATGGAAATTATTGGCAATTATCTAGACACCCTCAATAAAGGAGTGGTTCTGCAGATGAGGACCACAGACCACATCTCAGTACCAATGCTTTCTGGCTGATGTTTTGGTCACTTTTGAATGTTGGTTGTGCTTTCACACTCGAGGTAACATGAGACGGACTCTACAACCCACACAAGTGGCTCAGGTAGTGCAGCTCATCCACGATGGCACAATAATGTGAGCTGTGCCAAGAAGGTTTGCTGTGTCTGTCAGCGTAGTGTCCAGAGGCTGGAGGCGCTACCAGGAGACAGGCCAGTACACCAGGAGACGTGAAGGGGGCCGTAGGAGGGCAACAACCCCGCAGCTGGACCGCTACCTGCGCCTTTGTGCAAGAAGGAGCAGGAGGAGCACTGCCAGAGCCCTGCAAAATGACCTCCAGCAGACCACAAATGTGCATGTGTCTGCACAAACGGTTAGAAACCATCTCCATGAGGATGGTCTGAGTGCCCGACGTCCACAGATGGGGGTTGTGCTCACAGCCCAACACCGCGCAGGCCGCTTGGCATTTGCCACAGAACACCAGGATTGGCAAATTCGCCTCTGGTGCCCTGTGCTCTTCACAGATGAAAGCAGGATCACACTGAGCACATGTGACAGACATGACAGAGTCTGGACATGCTGTGGATAGCGATCTGCTGCCTGCAACATCCTTCAGCATGACCGTTTTGGCAGTGTGTCAGTAATGGTGTGGGTTGGCATTTCTTTGGAGGACCCTCCATTTGCTCGCCAGAGATAGCCTGACTTCCCTTAGGTACCGAGATGAGATCCTCTGACCCCTTATGAGACCATATGCTGGTGCGGTTGGCCCTGGGTTCCTCCTAATGCAGGACAATGCCAGACCTCTTGTGGCTGGAGTGTGTCAGCAGTTCTTTCAAGATGAAGGAATTGAAGCTATGGACTGGCCTGTCCATTCCCCAGACCTGAATCCGATTGAGCACATCTGGGACATCATGTCTCGCTCCATCCACCAACGTCACGTTGCATCACAGACTGTCCAGGAGTTGGCGGATGCTTTAGTCCAGGTCTGGGAGGAGATCCCTCAGGAGACCATCCGCTGCCTCATCAGGAGCATGCCCAGGTATTGTTTAGTAGGGAGGTCATACAGGCACGTGGAGGCCACCTACAATATTGAGCATCTTTTCCTTGTTATGAGGCATTTCCACTGAAGTTGGATCAGCCTGTAATTTGATTTTCCACTTTGATTTTGAGTATCATTCCAAATCAAGACCTCCATGGGATATTCATTTTGATTTACATTGATAATTGTTGTTTTATTGTTCTGAACACGTTCCACTATGCGATGAATAAAAATTTGCAACTGGAATATTTCATTCAGAGACATCTAGTGTCACGCTGCTGCCGCCGCGGTCCCCGCCTGTACCTGCTCCTCTGCCGCACTCTTGGGTGGTCTCCACGCCACGTTCCTGGCTCCCACGATCCTATCGGCGGGCCTCCCTCCTCCGTCGCACGGACCCGGCGCCTGCTTCTGCCCGATCTCCTGCGCCTCGTCGGGCGAGCACCCCAGGCCAGCTTCCTGCTCCGCAGCGGTGTTGTCTAGTTGGTGTCCTCTTCCTTCCGTCTCGGCCGTGCTCCCGATCTGCCCGCCAACCGTGTTCCTGTTCCAGGGGAGGTCTTCCGCCTGCATCTCCGGTCTCTTGTCGGCCCTCCTGTACTCCCTCTGGTTACCAGTTGCCATGGTGATAGTTACCCGCGGGCCTGCCCCAAACACTCCCTGTATAGGGGGTGGTCCACCTGGCCAGCTCGCCCGTGGGGGGTTCGTTGCCACGGTCCAGCGGGTCCACTCCAGGAGATCTATCATAGTCTCACATCACATCTAGGATGTGCTATTTTAGTGTTCCCTTTATTTTTTTGAGCAGCGTACTGTATATAATAGGCAGCAGCAGACAGTAATGGACCCTTTTGATGTATGCAGTGAGATCTATTTACTCACATACAGTGCCTACATGCCTTGCACTGATGTGGATATGCGCACATAGACTCCCCTGCCTACCTAGCACTGCAGTCTATATACCCACTAATTAGTCCTTAAAAGGACTGTTGGCTTAGATTGATATGTGGATTGAACAAAGGTAGAACCACACTAACTCATAAAAGCACAAATCTGTCCCTATCTCAGCAGCAGCTCTCTCTAAACAGTCTGAATCCGGAGCTGAATGCGCCGAGCAGGGCAGCGTCAGGTCTCTAGTAGATCTAATGATGCTGTGCGGCCAGCCAATCACTGTAAGGCCACAACAAAGATGGCTGCGGCATTACAGTGAATGGCTGGGAGGAGATCCCTCAGGAGACCATCCGCTGCCTCATCAGGAGCATGCCCAGGTATTGTTTAGTAGGGAGGTCATACAGGCACGTGGAGGCCACCTACAATATTGAGCATCTTTTCCTTGTTATGAGGCATTTCCACTGAAGTTGGATCAGCCTGTAATTTGATTTTCCACTTTGATTTTGAGTATCATTCCAAATCAAGACCTCCATGGGATATTCATTTTGATTTACATTGATAATTGTTGTTTTATTGTTCTGAACACGTTCCACTATGCGATGAATAAAAATTTGCAACTGGAATATTTCATTCAGAGACATCTAGTGTCACGCTGCTGCCGCCGCGGTCCCCGCCTGTACCTGCTCCTCTGCCGCACTCTTGGGTGGTCTCCACGCCACGGTCCCGGCTCCCACGATCCTATCGGCGGGCCTCCCTCCTCCGTCGCACGGACCCGGCGCCTGCTTCTGCCCGATCTCCTGCGCCTCGTCGGGCGAGCACCCCAGGCCAGCTTCCTGCTCCGCAGCGGGGGCGCGCGCACACTGGTGTCAGGCGCACGCGCGCTCCCTATCCCTCCTAAGGTCGCGCGCTCTCCCCTCCCAGCTCTGTGAGGGGCCATGACCCGGAACTCCTGCTACGACACCCTATATCAGGCCGCCTCTTCCTACTGGCGGTGCCTGATTATCACTGATGCCCTGCTTAGTGATTCTGGCCCCTGTCCCTGTGCGCACTCTTGTGTCCTTCCTGCCGCTAAGCTGTCCCATCTTACCGCTGTCCTCTCTCCTAGGTTCTGGAGCTCAAGGTCGCGTTCCGGTCTGTCCCGGTCCTCTGGCTGTGTTGTCTAGTTGGTGTCCTCTTCCTTCCGTCTCGGCCGTGCTCCCGATCTGCCCGCCAACCGTGTTCCTGTTCCAGGGGAGGTCTTCCGCCTGCATCTCCGGTCTCTTGTCGGCCCTCCTATACTCCCTCTGGGTACCAGCTGCCGTGGTGATAGTTACCCGCGGGCCTGCCCCAAACACTCCCTGTATAGGGGGTGGTCCACCTGGCCAGCTCGCCCGTGGGGGGTTCGTTGCCACGGTCCAGCGGGTCCACTCCAGGAGATCTATCATAGTCTCACATCACATCTAGGATGTGCTATTTTAGTGTTCCCTTTATTTTTTTGAGCAGCGTATATAATAGGCAGCAGCAGACAGTAATGGACCCTTTTGATGTATGCAGTGAGATCTATTTACTCACATACAGTGCCTACATGCCTTGCACTGATGTGGATATGCGCACATAGACTCCCCTGCCTACCTAGCACTGCAGTCTATATACCCACTAATTAGTCCTTAAAAGGACTGTTGGCTTAGATTGATATGTGGATTGAACAAAGGTAGAACCACACTAACTCATAAAAGCACAAATCTGTCCCTATCTCAGCAGCAGCTCTCTCTAGACAGTCTGAATCCGGAGCTGAATGCGCCGAGCAGGGCAGCGTCAGGTCTCTAGTAGATCTAATGACGCTGTGCGGCCAGCCAATCACTGTAAGGCCACAACAAAGATGGCTGCGGCATTACAGTGAATGGCTGACAATCCCTGCATGTTAATTGGCGCTCTAAAAAGCTCCCAAAAATGCTCGGTACAGTGATACTCAGACGAGTAATGAGTAGTGGCGAGCACGTTCGCTCCTCATTAGTGTTTCCACTTAAAATTTGAACTGCATCTGGAAATGGAGATTCATAGCAGCATTTGAGCCTTAATTCTGTAATATATTGAATTCCCACTTTCCTACTTATATTTATTTCCTAAACTGCTTCCCTTACATGAAATTTTCTCCTTATAATTATGTTTTTATTTTTCATTTTTAATCATTAAAAATAATTTTATCATGGATCTTTTCTCAGAACTTGACCACTGTTTTAAATTGAAGGTTACAGTTCATTTTTGTGTGTTATAATGTTCAGAAATGTGTCTGTTTTTCTTCACCGTAAATCTCCCATTTAAGAAGGGCCCACAATTACTCATAAGGGTTTAGGTCGGGTGAGGAAGGTGTTGTGTCATTATTTTTTCATCTTTACTGGCAGCCAAGCAGTGGAGACATTGATGCTGCGATGGAGCATTGTCCTGCAGAACAATCATAATTTTCTTGAAATGTACAGATCTTTTCCTCTACCACTGTATGAAGAAAGAGTCTTCTAAACACTGATAATAGGTTTGCGACTTGATTTTAAGTTCTTCTGCCACCTGAAAAGGTCCATGAAGCTCATCATTAATAATCCCAACCCATAGCTATTCCCCACCTTCACCTTGCTGGTGTCCAAATAGATGTTTGTACCAGTTACTTCTAAAACCATTGCCATCTGGTCCATTAAGAGTCACTCTAATCTCATCAGTCCATGAAACCTTTAAAAAATCTGTCTTCAGATATTTCTTGGCTCAGTCTTGATATTTCCCCTTCTGTGTCTTGCTGAGTGGTGGTCAGGTTCAGCTTTCCTCACCTCGGCCATGTCTCTGAGCACTGAGCACCTTATACTTCAGAGTCACAGACTTCATCACGTCGCTCTCAGACTTCATCACGTCGCTCTATCCCCCTTATCTCAGGGCTCATCTAGTGTACCCCCTACCATTCTGTATCAAGTCTTTCTGTATCATCTGGCTGCCCTCACCGATAAGTTAAGCTTTGGGAGGGCCCGTCTGAGTGAGGGGCTTGGGGCGACTTCAACCTCTGCTTCTACAGAAGTTATGCTACTGGGAGAGCAGTAAGTGAGGATACTTGTAAAGTTGAGTAGATTAAATTCACTCATCTCTTTTTAGAACTTAAATATTTTACTGTATGCAGAAATTCTTATGAGAGGTATTCAGCCCCTTCCACATTTACATTAGGTCATCAGGATATTAATAAAAATACCAAGAAGCAGGTCTGTATATCAGAAGAATCCATCTAGAAGCAGCATAGATGTTCAATATATTTATTTTTGCATAAAAGTTGTTACTAATATGCAAAGATGGAATAAGAAAGTCTGTAGATACAGAAGCTTTCTATAGAAAGGAGCAGATGTTGATGATTCCGCTCCTCGGCCTTTGGTTGCACTTGTGCTTTTTTTGCACATCCAGGTCTGGATCACACACGATGGAGAGGAGAAGAGCAGGGATGTGTGACGTGTGATCTGTGTAGATGGAATTTTCCTGGAGTCTTACAGCACCGTGATCAACCATATGGCCTTCTGTCTGGCCATGGACAGGTAGATGAAGGAGCAGCCGCTTCTTCATTCTGTCCATGACCCGGTAGTGTCTGTATATGGCCGGGGTCACAATTGGCGCAGGCACTCAGGAGCGGAGTGTGTTTCTATGCAGCTGAGTGCTAAGGTCCAAGTGCTGATGGCAGTGCCGTGTGTTGAGACGCGAGACTCAAGCGAGTTTCTCGTAAGTGTGACTCCGGCCTATGGCCAAGTATGAGAAGGAGCAGCCGCTGCCTTCTTTTTGGCCATATACAGTGGAGAAGGAGCAGCCGCTACCTTCTCTGTCCATATCCAGTAGTCTTGTCCTTACCACCACAGTGTACATGAGTCAACCAAACGGCAAGTTTGGCTGAAAGAAGTCCTTCAATTCCAGCCTTTGATTACTTGCCATTTCGATCCAGAGGAAGGCGAAAAATAACCCCGAGGACTTGTTGTTGGAATATCCTAAGGGGAAAAAAATTCCTTCCTGACCCCAAATATGGTGATCGGAATACATTCCTGGATGTTTGGTGCTCGAATCTACGTGGCTGTTAATGTGGTGGAAGCTCTGTAGTATTTGTCACAGTCCGGTAAATTAGAAAGTCCAGGTAATTGTCTCATCCGATTAGATAAAGCTTCATTCCTCGATGTTGCTGGAATGGGGCTGATTTATATCAGCCTATTACTCCTGTAAGAAAAGAAATATATTCAAAATAAAGAAATTGAAGCGACTCGACACCATCATAAAGTCTGGGCGGAGATCACAATATCGCAGGTTGCACATTTAAAAAAGTGTGCGTGAACCACAGGGAAGCTCAGTTTAATAGACACCAAACTGGGGAAACAATTGCAGGCCAAAATTGAAGAAAAGCGTCACTCGCCATATAAAAATACTCCTTTATTGATGTCCTGTAGACTATATCGGCTGGTCTCTCTGAACAGCCGCACCTGATCCTTCTCTTTCTACTGATGATATGTCTTAAAGGACGTTAATGAAAAAGTGATTTTTAAAAGTGAGCGCTGCTTTTCTCATTTTTAAGAAGAGAAGTTTACATTTCTTAGAACTGGCTCCTCACAAATATACTGTATACTGGAGAATATAATGATGAGGTGTATGGTGGGTATGTGTGCTACTGGGCAGAGGTAACACTATGGATGTCCCTATGTGCTATACTTACATCTTCGTAATGGAACGGTGGTTCGGCTCTGCCGGACTCCACGTCGCTCCAGTTTATGGAGTGGAAGAATGGGCGCTCTCTAATGGACGATGTTATGGCATAACGAGTAGATGGAGTTTTGCAGAGAAGCTGGAAGATGAGAGAGACCATTAATCATTATATTGTGTATTATTATTGATACGTTATTACACAATGTCTATGGACTGTCAGCATCATGTCCTCTATCCTTCCTTATAATCTACCATTATCCTTCTTCACCTATTCCTACTTACCCCTTCTAGGATGTCAAGCTCATCGATGGAGATGCAGGGTGGAAAATATAGGACGTTGTCCAAAGACTCATGGTAGTCGTCCATATCGCCACTGTTATAGAATGGACATGTCCCCACAATCATCATGTACAGGATGACACCAAATGAAAAGGAATCCGCCAGATGATTGTAGCCTTCTCTATCCAATACCTGTAGGAATATAAGATAGGAGATGAGCTGAATATACCGGGGAGGGGATTTACACACAGAGCCTATGAGGACCGGTCTGTGATGAGATATGAGCAGGATACTCAGATTAGTACTCAATCCTACTATCGGCATCAATCATTAAGGGATGTTCCTTACCTCAGGCGCAATGTAACCCTTCGTGCCTACAACTTCGTCCAAGACGTCATCCTTGCCCACATTCACGGCTGAAGTGCCAAAGTCACAGATTTTTATGTGTCCAGTTCCATCAATGAGAACGTTATGAGGCTTCAGGTCACTGCAGGGAAAAGGAGCAGACACTAATGGTGAGGAAAATTCATCAAAAGAACTTTCTACAATAGATATGTAAGGTGACAACATAGATTTATGAAGATGAACTGATTACCGATGTATCACGCCGTGTTCATGGAGGAACTGGATTCCGCAAACCATTTCTGCTGCAAAGCGTCTGTGGAGAAGAAAGTAGAGGATGGATCAGTGGTTACACACACTTTAGGACCATAATGAACGGGCAACAGATTATTATGATTCAGCCTAAGACATTTACCTTGTTGTCTCTGTATCAAACTTCATCGATTCTAACATTTGGCTAAACAGATCTCCTCCGGCCATTGCCTCCATGGCTATTATATATGCTTGTGGTGTTTCTACAAAGCCCCGCAGAGATGTTATGAAGCGGCAGTCAGTGCCAATACTTAGGGCCTTTAACTCTGTAGAGAATGTTTCCTCATCACAACAACTCTTTTCCATGATCTTAAGGGCTAGTAGTTCTTTGCTGACCCGATCTGATGCCAAGACGACCTGGAGAAAAATCACAGAAGATCAGACAAAACTCTCATCTATTCTAGGGATCTGTGTAATGGATCACTGGTGTATCCCAATTATCATTACATATGAAGATCCTGTAATGAATATTTATACTATTCTGTGTATCTGGTGGAGAATACTTTGGGAAGCACGGAGTAGTATAAATTCATTCTTACCTTTCCGTAGCATCCTCTTCCAATATTAGTGAGTAAATCAAGTCTGTGAAGGTCAATAGGATTTTGAATTTTAACCAATTCTCTCACAGGTAAAACAGGGGAGCTGGCATCACCAAGGTCTTCGGCTTTCGCATCTGCTACGTCAGAGGTCATCATATCGTTTGCACCTGCTGAGATAATATAGGATTTGTTAATCTCTTTGAGAACAAATAATGGAAATACACTTTCTATTAAATGCGGACTCAGGTGCTGAGCATGCATTTCAGCAGGCTAACACCAGCTGTATTACATAGCTGCCACCTGCCTATAACTGCCGTGACTGGATCACACTCCGATTGCTTCAGTATTACTATTTCATTGCTAACAATGCTACTTAAATTAAGTGAATGCCGATTTGTGCGCACCAGCACCCATTAGTCCCCTCAGGACACAACTGCAAGGGGTTTATTGGCTGTAATGACTATATGGGCCCTATCTTTTACTTTCATCCAAATGTTAAGACCAGCCTTGCTTAATTTCATATGAGAACGTCACTAAAGCTATATACAGCGATACAGTCCCATTACAAGAGATCAGAAAATCTCCGGGTCAAGTCTTTTAAAAATACTAAAAATTGAAATAAATAAAAAAAAGTTTTTTAAAAAAAAAATTAAAAAATTTAGTTTGAATTACTTAACCTTCCCAATTAATAATAATAATAATAACAATAATAAAAAAATGAAAAATAAGCATAACTAGGATAACTCCATTAGTATAAGTCCGATATACAACAATATACAAATAATTCTCCGAAACAGTAAATACTGAAATGAGAAAAAAAATGGAAATACCAAAATTGCATTTTTGTAAAAATCAGAAAGTTACAATGTCTCAGAATATGGCGACATAAACCAATTTTGTTTTTTTTCCTATTACACTTCTAATTTTCTTTCACCATTTTAGTAAAATGAAAACGTATGCATATTGGGCATTACCAGAATTGTATCTGACATGGAGAATTATTTTGTGAGGTCATTTCTATCACACAATTAACACAATAAAAAAAAAGTCAGGATCCCTTTTTTCTATACAATTTTACCAAACTAATTTAAAAAAAAAAAAACCTTGAAAGACAAAATAAATGGTGTCGTTCAAAGCTACAGCTCGGCCCACTGAAAAAAAAGATATATTACAATTTTAAACAGAACTCTATACATCAGCAGGAAATGTCGAATATTTGGTGTTTCGTTTACTGTCTAATTGCAAAAATGTCCCTGTTGCCCATAGCAGCGATTCACAGCACAGATTCCGGTTCTTAACATTCTATAGAACACTGAACTGTGACTGGTTGCTACGGGTAACAAGGACAGTTCTTCCACAAGTCAGCATTGATAATTGAGGTCTGCACATAATTTTAGGAGTATAATCCCCCTCGTCCCCAGTCTTATTCTACTGAGCTGTTTCCATCTTACCTGTTTCATCTTCATCCATTGCTCTTTCTGGTGAAGAAACGCTGATGGTTTTGGCTGATGACTGCGATCTCCATAGTGCACCATTCCCATTAATAATGGGTGTAGCATAGGTCAGATGCCTCCTGCATTGGATAACCCAGTCTCTGCTGTTCCGAATTCTTTTCTTGACTGCCGCTCTTTGCAGGTCCAGGATGTCTTTCCTTTCAGATCTGGATGAGACCTGTCTTGGAGTTTCTTGGAGAACCTCGTCCAGCTTTATATCTGCGCCGATGTTTCTCCGCTTATTTAGGACGGCTTCTTTATTCCTCATCCTTATTGCAGGGGCCAGATCTCCAATTTTTTTTAAGGAGATAAGTATGGCCCTCTGAAGCTCAGCGGAGGCTGCAGAGTGGGACTCCATGAGGTTCTCCATGATCCTTCTCTTTGTAAGGATCTCATGTCTTTTGGACTTTCTCATTTTCTCTAGATTTTGTCGCTTGGACACCATTTCAGAGGCGTCAGTGTCCATGTTCGGTAAAGTAATATCTTTTCGCCCTAAAGCGAATAATAATACCTGCTCTTCATTTAATCCTCTCCTCTCTCTCAGTACCCGATCTAGTTGGGCTCGTCTTCTCTCTTTATACATTTTGGAATCAATTTTTGCTTCGTTCGTCACGAAAAACAAAAGGAACTCCCTCACCGTTGGGGGTCTGTGAGGCAGTGATTTCCTATGGGCTGTAACACTGGAATGTAGAATGTGATGATGTCATCACCTCATTGTGACATAGATTATACTGTGATGTCACAGCAAGAGTCATATAGATGGACAGATACATAGATAGATATAATCTTTGTAGGCTATATATATTTCAGTCAGCTAAATGTCTTTTATGGCCCATTTACAGTTTGCCTAATAATTCCACACACCTTAATAAAGGTCATTGTATCCTTGGGGTATGTGCACACATTAAGAATTTGGTGCAGAAATTTCTGCATCTCTTGGCAGGAAAAACATTGCGTAAAATAGGCAGTTTTTTTTTTTGCTGCGTTACGTGCGTTTTTTGGTGCATATTTTACCCCACTCACTAGTATGGATGAAATCTGCAGCAAAAACGATGAAAGAATTGACGTGTTTCAGGTTTAAATCTGCAAGGAAAAAATAAGTAACATGTGCATGAGACTTCTGGATTCTCATTCGCTTCCCTGGCATCAGGAAACCCTTCGGGTTTAGCGACAAATCCACACACAGCGTAATACTCTGACACTTATTACTCTTTATATAGCACTAACATATTCCACAGCACTTTACAGTTTGCACACATTACCATCACTGTCCCCGATGGGGCTCGCAATCTAAATTCCCTAACTGTATGTCTTTTGGAATGTGGGAGGAAACCCACGCAAACACGGGGAGAACATACAAACTCCTTGCAGAAGTTGTCCTTGGTGGGATTCGAACCCAGGAATCCAGCGCTGCAAGGCTGCAGTGCTCAGTAGATCCATTTATTAGAAAGAGGAATTTTGGAATTGGGAAATGGATTAATTTTGTCCTCTGTATTTTTTCCCCAGGATTGCGCATTTTCTTTGACACCTCAAGATCCTATTCTGACTAATGTGGATGCATTTTTTCAAGCCTTGGGGTTGTTGTATGATGAACCTAATGCTATTGATCAAGCTGAGAAAGCCCTATTGGCATTGAACTAGGGTCAGGATTCTGCAGAGTTATACTGTCAAAAATTCCAAAAGTGGGCGGTCCTTACTACCAGGAATAATGGTGCCTTGGCAGCTCTCTTTCGGAAGGGTTTGTCAGAAACCGTAAAAGATACTATGGTGGGATTTCCTGTTCCCTCTGGTCTTGACGATTCTGTCATTAGCCATTCAAATTGATCGGCGTTTACGTGAACGCAAAACTACACGAGAGGAGTTTCCACCTTTTGGACAAATGTCTGAACCTATGCAATGTGATAGAGTTTTGTCTACAGTAGGGCGCAACGTCAGGAGTTTAGAAGATGTAATAAGCTGTGCTTTTTCTGTGGAGACGGCTCTCATATTATTTCTGTCTGCCCAAAATGAGAGAAATGTTTTGCACACACATTTGCTGTGGGCAGTATACAACCTAAGTTTCTTTTGGCAATTACACTGATCTGCTCCTTATCCAAGGCTTTTGTGGATTCAGGAGCAGCGTTGAATCTGATGGATTTGGACTTTGCTAAACGTTATGGTTTTTCCATGACGCCTCTACGGACGCCTATTCCTTTGAGGGGTATTGATGCTACTCCTTTGACGGAGAATAAACCTCAGTTTTGGACCCAGGTGACTGTGACGGGGTATACGACAGAGCAAGAAGGGACAACAGGCCGAGGGACGATCCAACGAGATTTATTAAGGCAGGGAGCATACAACATCAAATATCCATAATGTCCTTGGAATCCATGAGAAGTCCACAATAAGTCCACACAATTGAAACAAATCCGGGCACCTCACGATAGTCCTTGTGCCAGATGTGATAACAATAATCCTTGCAATAGTCCACAGGATTCCACACAATCCCACGGACGTCACGAGCTGGCCTCAACTCAGTTCGTGACTCCTTCACGTCCGCACTCAAATCACAACTGATCTTAAAACAAGAATGTATTGTCAGGGCTCCTGGGATCAGCCCATCAGAAGGGGGGTAGGGGGTCACACCTACTATTCAATGGTTCGGGCCATCAGAAGATTCTAGAAATGTAAGGGCTCCACTGAGTCTACAGGATGTGTATTGTAGGTTATCTTCTGCTTAGGAAACAATAGCCAAAGTTCCACTAGCTGTTGACACAAACCTAAATTAGATTATGTCCAGGTACATCACAAGACATTGCAAAGTATTGGGGGAAGGAGACATGGTTAATTTACAGCAAATACAACCAGAGAAAAGTTAAATGACATATTATACAAAATACAGGACAGGGCAAAACTACAAATCATGACAATCCCTTCCCCTCCCAATTTGTGTACGTACTAGGGACCTCTACAGATCGCTTGTTAAGTACACACAGGCATGGCTGACCAGACTCAGGGCTCCTCCTGCCTGGACAGTCCATCTGCATTTTGGTGTTGGCTGCCTCTTCTATACTGTATGGTAAAGTTATAGGGCTGCAGAGCCAGGCTCCATCGTAGTAAACGTCCATTGTCCCCAGAGACTCAGTTCAGCCAGGTGAGGGGATTGTGATCAGTAATGACAGTGAATTCTCGTCCATACAGATACGGCCTTAGTTTCCTAAGGGCACACACTACAGCCAGACATTCTTTTTCAACAGTTGCATTGGCCACTTCTCGGTCCAGCAGTTTCCTGCTAAGGTAGGCGATGGGGTGTTCGTCCCCAGCTGCATTCACCTGGCTGAGGACAGCTCCCAGTCCATAAGCAGAGGCGTCCGTCTGCACAATGAATCTCCTCTTGTAATCTGGAGCAGCCAGAACAGGGTCGCAGACCAGGGCGTCCTTCAGCCGGTTAAAAGCCTCATCACAGGCTGGAGTCCAGATCACCAGCCGGGGCATCGTTTTCTTGGTCAGGTCGGTAAGAGGCTTGGCCACAGTGCTGAAATGCGAAATAAATTTTCGGTAATAACTGGCAGTGCCCAAAAAAGCCATAACTTGTTTCTTAGTTTGGGGTACAGGCCAGTCTCTAATAGCCTGGATTTTGGCAGGTTCAGGACGGAGCTTCCCTCCTCCTACTCTATGCCCTGGGTACTGGACTTCACCCATCCCCAATTTTCATTTATCGGGTCAAATGGTTAGGCCGGCTGAAAGAATCAGGTCAAGAATAATGGCTACTTGATTCAGATGTTCCTCCCACGTCTGGCTGAAGATCGCGATATCATCCAAGTAGGCACAAGCAAAGTCATCACATCCCCGGAGGATCTGGTCCACCATTCCCTGGAAGGTTGCCAGGGCATTCTTCATTCCAAAAGGCATGCTTAGAAATTCATACAGACCAAAGGGGGTTATAAAAGCGGACCGTTCTCTCCCTTCCTCCGTGAGAGGGATTTGCCAGTATCCCTTACTGAGATCCAAGGTAGTGACATATCGGGACCCAGCCAGTCGGTCTAGAAGTTCGTCAATACGGGGCATTGGGTAAGGATCGCTGACGGTATGGTCGTTTAGTCGTCGATAGTCCACACAAAATCGAGTACTCCCATCCTTCTTGGGTACTAACACCACAGGAGAGGCCCAAGGGCTATGGGAGGCCTGGATTACCCCAAGCTGTAACATCTCCAGTTCATGCTGCATGGTGTTTCGAACAGATTCAGGTACCCGGTAAGGAACCTGTTGTATGGGACGGATACCCTGAGTGTCCACATGATGTTGGGTGACGGTGGTTCAACCTGGTTGGGATGAGAAAGCAGCCCGTCTCTGTTGAAGCACTCCCAGAATCTGGTTTTTCTGCAAGGAATCCAGGTGATCTCCCAGAGGAACCTGTTCCACAGTGGATGGGGCTCTCGCTGCTTCCACGAGATCAGGTAGGGAGTCCTCATCCTCTTGACCGTCTTCTAAAGCTAGCCGACAGCTTGCTATCATTGGAAGGTTTCGGTCATGGTACTCCTTAATCATATTCACATGGACAGTCTTTTGTCTTAGCCCCTGATCATCTAAAGCAAGAAGATAATTGGTATCATTTAGTTTTCTGAGAACCCGGAAGGGACCCTCCCATGTTGTCTGCAGTTTATTCTGCCGATGGGGAACAATCATTAAGACCTGTTGTCCTTCTACAAACTCCCGATAGCGTGCTTTACGGTCATACCATGTCTTCTGTCTGGTTTGAGCCATACGCACATGACTCTGGGCTAAACTAGCGAGTTGAGCCAGGGTTTCTCGCAGCTCTAGGACATAAGGGACAACAGAGGCTCCTGTGTCTTCAACTTGTCCCTCCCAATATTCTTTTAGCAGGGTTAAGGGTCCTCGGACCTTTCTTCCATAGAGTAGTTCAAAGGGGGGAAACCCGGTGGACTCCTGGGGAACTTCCCGATAGGCAAACAAGAGATGGGGTAGGTACTTCTCCCAGTTTGAATCTCTGTCAGTGAAGGCCCTCAGCATATTCTTCAGAGTGCCATTGAATCGTTCACAAAGTCCATTTGTTTGGGGATGATACGGAGTCGTTCGGATCGCTCGTACTCCACAGGTGCGCCACAGACACTGGACCAGCTCTGACATGAACTGGGAGCCTTGGTCTGACAAGATCTCACTGGGGAATCCTACTCTGGTGAAAATGGTAACCAGGGCCTCGGCCACCTTGGCTGCAGAAATACTTGACAAGGCCACAGCTTCTGGATATCGGGTGGCATAGTCCACAACAGTGAGAATGTACTGCTTTCCAGATTTACTTGGTTTAGCCAGAGGTCCAATGATATCGACAGCTACTCTTTGAAAGGGTTCTTCTATTTTAGGGAGCTGTTGCAGGGGTGCCTTTGGGTGATCTCCGGGTCGCCCTCTACGCTGACATATGTCGCAAGTTCGGCAGAAATGCGCTACGGCTTGGGAAATCCCAGGCCAATAGAAAGATTGAGTCAATCGTCTCTCAGTGCGGGTTTTACCTTGATGGCCAGCAGTAGGAATGTCATGAGCAAGGTGTAATAGGGGAATTCTGTATTTCTGAGGAACAATCAGCTGTTTGCTATAAGTCCAGGGCTTATCTAGGGAGTCAGCATTGGTATCCCGATACAGAAGTCCATTTTCTCTGATAATTCTTTCCCCGTTCTCCCCCAACTGCCCTATCTCAGCTCGAGCTCTAAAACTAGCTAGGGTGGGGTCAGTATCTACCTCTTGTCTAAACTGAACTTTATCCCAAGTAACACTCACATTGTCCCCACAAGAAGAACCACTCACCGGCTGTGACGGCAGTTCTGGTGGCCTCATTTCCGTGGATGGGTTGTACACGTCCACATTAGCTGCTCTCTTGGCTTGACTTCTGGTTACCGCACCGACAAAGTGGCAATGAAGATTTCCCACATCATTTCCTAGAAGAACGTCTGCAGGGAGGCCGCTCATCACAACCACCACGCATTGTTTTGCCCCAAAGCCTTAATCCAGGGTCACACTCGCTCTTGGAATATATCTCTGGGTACCTCCAGCCAATTCAATGGCTATTCCTGGTCCCTTTTGAATTGCTTCTGGTTGAATTACTCGGGGATCGGCTATGGTGAGAAAAGCCCCATTGTCACGGAAGCCAACAACTTTTTGGCCATCCAGCACGACCTCCTGTAGATGTTTGTGCTGAAGATCAGAAGAACAGGTGGCTGGGGCTCGCACCCCATAGACTCCGGTTAGGGGAGCCAGGATATCAGAGTCACTTGGCAAGTCATCAGGGACTGAATCCAGCTCTTCTCCTGGTGAGGGTGTCTGTAGATAATGAACAGGCAAAGGCGGTCTGTAGCTGTCCTGCCTCCGAACACCTGGACATTGGAATTGCAGATGCCCAGGCTTCCCACATCTATAACATCTGCGCTCTGGGATTCTTCCTCCACGTCGTAGTCCCGAACGTGGAGCAGGAGTAATGCGAGGCACAGTCACACGAAGGTCACCATGAGTTGATGGTCTAGTGGGATGGTGAATATTGGAGGCCGAAGGACCAGGGGCCGTCAGCGTTGGGGGGATGGTAGTTTTTTTTCACTGAGTAGTAGTTTTTTCCACTGAGGCTTGATGGTGAGAGCCTCATCAGCTAGAGCTGCAGCTTCCTCCACAGTGGCTGGTCTCCTTTCACGCACCTATTCCGGATCTCAGCAGGGCACTTGAAGTAAAACTGCTCTTTTAGGATGACTTGGAGGAAGGTCTCCCAAGTTAAGGCCTCCTCTCCCTCCAGCCAGCGATGACATATTTGTTTGAGTCTGTGGGCATACATCTTGAAGGACACTTCCTCATCACAGGCTAAAGTACAGAACTGGGTCCTGTAAGTGTCTGGGGTCACAGTATAATATTCTAGAATAGTCTGTTTAATCTCCGCATACTCACAGTTCCACCGAGGGTCCATAGCTCTATAGGCTGCGGCAGCTCCACCCTCTAAGAGCCCCACCAGATGTCGGACTCGCTCCCTTTCCGGGACTTCCATTAATCGACACTGATGCTCAAAGTCCTGGAAGAAGCCCTCAATGTCACCTGAAGCCTCATTAAACGGCTTGAAGTCTTTGCGGGACACTCTGGGGAGTTCCCTCATGGTGGGTGCTGGGGCTACAGTCTGTCTGGAGCTTCTAGCTGCTTCCACAGCGAGCTGCCTCTCCAGCAATGCCCTCTCTTGAGCTCTATGAATTGCCTCCCTCTTATCTTCTATGGTAGCATCTTCTCCCAGCAATGCCATCTGCCTCTCCAGCAATGCCCTCTCATTAGCTCCGCGCTTGACTTCCCTCTTATCTTCTATGGTAGCCTCTTCTCCCAGCAATGCCAACTCCACCTCGTACCACACAACCCACTGACTTTTTTGGGTATTTACCTCTGGCTGCAGACTTTCCTCCGTTTGCTGTGGGGATCCTTCCTCAGCGTCATCTTGCAGGCGAACTCCTTCCAAAGCCTCAATCAGCTGCTCCTTGGAGAGTCCCTTGTAGCTGACTCCCAGTTCACGGGCCTTTGTAGGTTCACCGCAGTCCAGTTCTTGTACTCTACGGTGCTGGTTCCAGATGTTGATGGGCCGTTGTCCTCCATTCCTTCTGCTCTGATCCCACTGCTGCCACCAGTTTGTGACGGGGTATACGACAGAGCAAGAAGGGACAACATGCCGAGGGACGATCCAACGAGATTTATTAAGGCAGGGAGCATACAACATCAAATATCCATAATGTCCTTGGAGTCCATGAGAAGTCCACAATAAGTCCACACTATGGAAACAAATCCAGGCACCTCATGATAGTCCTTGTGCCAGATGCGATAACAATAATCCTTGCAATAGTCCACAGGATTCCACACAATCCCACGGACGTCACGAGCTGGCCTCAACTCAGTTTGTGACTCCTTCACGTCCGCACTCAAATCACAACTGATCTTAAAACAAGAATGTATTGTCAGGGCTCCTGGGATCAGCCCATCTGAAGGGGGGTAGGGGTCACACCTACTATTCAATGGTTTGGGCCATCAGAAGATTCTAGAAATGTAAGGGCTCCACTGAGTCTACAGGATGTGTATTGTAGGTTATCTTCTGCTTAGGAAACAATAGCCAAAGTTCCACTAGCTGTTGACACAAGCCTAAATTAGATTATGGTCCAGGTACATCACAAGACATTGCAAAGTATTGGGCGAAGGAGACATGGTTAATTTACAGCAAATACAACCAGAGAAAAGTTAAATGACATATTATACAAAATACAGGACAGGGCAAAACTACAAATCATGACCGTGATGATGCGGGTTGCACAGGAAGTTGCCGGGTTGCCGGGACGATGCGGGTTGCCCAGTTGCCCAGGGGAAGAGTCTTGAGGAGAATTTTTGGCTCATCTTTCATTGTTTTTAAGAAATCTCAATATGGAAGAGGCCAGGAGCCATTTGGTGAGCTGCATTTCTTGCTACATGTTCACAGATTTACCAGTGGAAAAGCCAAACTTCACATGCCACAAATGCAAGCTTGTGTCCCTGTTGGAGGAAAAGTTGCAAAATCTCGAAGAGAGGTTAGCTACGTTGAAGATCATTAAGGAAGGTGAAGAGTTCTTGGACAGAGCAGAATTATCTCTTCATGTTACAGAAAGAGAAGAAATTCGAAGTGCACGTGAAGAAACAGAGGAATGGAGACATGTGACCCAGAGAATCAGGAGGATCAGGAGGCAGTCAGCACCCATACTGCTCAGAAACCAGTACCAGGCTCTCACGCAGGAAAACGATGAAGAAATACATCAGGATAAGACTTTGCCAACAGACAGCAACCTTGTACGCCTTCAGAGTCCTCCTGGATGGAGAAAGAAAAATGTTGTGAAGAAGAAACGGAGAGTGGTGGTCATGGGGGATTCCCTGTTGAGAGGAACAGAGGCCGCTATCTGCAGACCGGATATAACTTCAAGAGAAATGTGCTGTCTTCCAGGTGCAAAAATTAAAGATGTGTCTGACAGGATATCAGGACTCTTCAGACCTACAGATGACTACCCATTCCTGCTACTACATGTGGGGACAAATGACACCGCAAGAAACGACCTGGAAACCATCTGCAGAGACTTTGAAGACTTAGGCAAGAAAGTGAAAGAACTGGGAGCGCAGGTGGTCTTCTCTTCCATCCTCCCAGTGGATGGCCATGGAACAAGGAGGTGGAATAAGATTCTGCAGGTGAACAACTGGCTACGTCGATGGTGCCGTCAGCAACGATTTGGATTTCTGGATCACGGAGTGAACTACTTATACGATGGACTACTTGCTAGAGATGGGGTGCACCTTACGAAGACTGGAAAGCATGTATTTGGAAGTCGCCTTGCTACACTTGTAAGGAGAGCTTTAAACTAGAACAACATGGGAAGGGAAGCAAAAGACCAGGAAAAGCCATACACCTGACAAATGCTATTGAGAACTCTGCTATTAGAAGTGGAAAGGAAGAACAAAGACAAAAGAATCTAATTAATAAAAATATTAGAGAAAGAGAAACCAATTACAAACTAAAATGTTTCTATACTAATGCACAAAGCATGGGCAACCAACAAGGAGAATTGGAACTACTAACACAGGAAAAGAAATATGATGTCATTGGAATCACTGAAACTTGGTGGGACAATACACATGATTGAAATACAAGACTAGAAGGATACAACTTATTTGCAAGAAACAGACTTGATAAACGAGGAGGGGGTGTCGCATTGTATGTTAGAAACGTGTATATCTGCACAGAGATTGAAGCTTCAGAGACTGGGAGTTCTGTGGAAACTGTTTGGGTAAGAATACAAGGACAGAACAATGGAAAGGACACCATTGTAGGCATTCACTATAGGCCGCCTGTGCAAGCTGAAGATATGGATGAACTCTTTATGCATCAAATGGCCAAGTTCTCCAAAAAATATGACATAGTTGTCATGGGAGATTTCAACTATCCAGACATTTGTTGGGAATCTCTCTCAGGCAAAACTAACAGGTCAAGGAAATTCTTATCCTCTCTTGCTGACAACTTTATCTTCCAAAAGGTAAGGGAGAAAACAAAGGGAACTGCTACCTTAGATCTAATCCTTATACACAGGGAGGAAATGGTTGAGGAGGTAAAAGTGGCTGGGACCCTAGGAGGTAGCGACCATGCTATTTTAGAATTTTGGATAACTAGAGGCGGAAGACCTGTGAAGACTCAGACGTCAAGGTTAGATTTCAGAAAGGTAGATTTTAAGGGATTCAGAAAGAGAATTGGAGGGATCCAATGGCTGGATATCCTTAAACACAAAAGTGTCCAGGAAGGATGGGAAATCTTGAAAAATGAAATTCTCAAAGCACAGTTGTTAACAATTCCGAAAAGAGGGAAGAATAGGAAGCATTTAAGGAAACCAGGATGGATGAACACAGAACTTAAGCACATGCTAAAAAGGAAGAAAAAAATGTTTATAAAATGGAAAGAGGGAGGCATATCTAAAGAAGAATATAATGCTGTCTGCAGAACCTGCAGGGCACAAATCAGATTAGCTAAAGCTGAAAATGAATTGAGGCTTGCAAGAGATGTCAAAAGCAATAATAAAGGATTTTGGGGATATGTCAAAAGTAAAAGAAAAGTCAAAGATGCTATAGGATTTTTACAGGATGAAAATGATGAAATGGTAAGACAGGATGTTGAGAAGGCTGAACTTTTAAATTCCTATTTTGCATCTGTTTTCTCTCAGAAATGAAATGTAACATCAATTGTTATTCACTGTCCTATTAAAGGAATAGAAGAATACAGGATATATATAAACAGAAAGATAGTGAGGAAACACTTAGCTAACCTAAATGAATTCAAGTCTCCAGGTCCAGATGAATTACACCCCAGAGTACTGAAGGAGATAGCAGAAGAAATTTTTGAACCCCTCTCCATAATCATGGGTTTGTAACTAATAAGTCATGTCAGACTAACTTAATTTCCTTCTATGACGGTATCACTGATTGGGTGGATCAAGGAAATGCTGTAGATATAGTATATCTTGACTTCAGCAAAGCATTTGACAAAGTCTCTCATACAATCCTTATTGAAAAAATGACTAAGTATGGAATGGACAAGGCAACTGTTAGGTGGATTCATAACTGGCTTAGTGATCGGACCCAAAGAGTGGTCGTAAATGGCTGCACATCCAGTTGGAAGAATGTCTCAAGTGGGGTACCACAGGGCTCTGTCCTGGGCCCTGTATCGTTCAACATCTTTATCAACGATTTAGATGAAGGAATTGAGGGTAAACTGATTAAATTTGCTGATGACACAAAGCTAGAAGGGATAGCTAATACTAGAGAAGAGAGAGAGAGGATTCAAAAAGATTTAAATAAACTGGAGAAGTGGGCAGTAACTAACAGAATGGTTTTTAACAGGGAGAAATGCAAAGTACTACATCTGGGCAATAAAAATGAAAAAAGCATATACAGAATGGGAGGAATAGGGCTAAGTGACAGCACATGTGAAAAAGACTTGGGTATACTAATAGATCACAGACTGAATATGAGTCAACAGTGTGATGCAGCAGCAAAAAAGGCAAATGCAATTCTAGGATGTATTAACAGAAGCATACAGTCTAGATCTCGTGAAGTCATTATTTCCCTCTACTCCTCTTTGGTCAGACCTCATCTGGAATATTGTGTCCAGTTTTGGGCACCACATTTTAAAAAAGACATCAACAAACTGGAGCAAGTTCAGAAAAGAGCGACCAGAATGGTGACCGGTCTGCAAACTGTTATGATTGAGTCACCGTAGGAGGCAGACACAAAAATAGAAGCTACGTCCAGAAAACCAGAGAAGTTGGCAACTATCAGATTGCAGACCCCTGAACCTATCAACACAACTAGCAGTAGCCGTGGGGGGTTCCTACGGTGCCCTAGACCCCTCGATCACAGCCGGAGAGCTAAATAGCCTAAAGACAGAAAAGGAAATCTAAACTGCCCCAGAGCAGACCCCAAAGTAAAAGGCAGCCCCCAACATATAATGACGGTGAAGCAAGATGAAAAAACACTCACACAGATAGAAAGATAGGCTGAGCAAACGATGGGGCCCAAGCTAACTAAACAGAACAGGAAAGGAAGGTTGCTGTATGCAATCTGCCAAAACCCTATCAAAGACATAAGCCAACAAGCTGATATGAAAAAAGACCCTGAAGCAGCTAGGCTTCAAAAACTAAATCAGCACTCAGGTATTTTCAGAAGACAGAGCTAAAGGAATTCAGCTCACCCCAGCAGGGAATGGCAGAAATCCAGAAAAACAAAGCAAAACAAAGTCAAAGCACAAATGCAAAAAGCCGAGCAGAAAACTTAGCTTTAGAAGAGCAGGAATTCAGACTGGTCTCCAAGGATCCCACAGAGAAGTCACCCGCAGGGCAGAAGGGCGTCGGCAGCCTTATATCCAGTCAGTAACTCCACTCAGCCAGTCATCATCAACAGGCTCAGGTGTTTGATAATCAGGCTCACTACCTTTCTTCACCAGTTCCTCGGGCCTCAGTAGTGAAGGGGAAAATGAACTCACAACAGCAAACCCTGTCTTATGAGGAAAGGTTGCAGGATTTGGGAATGTTTAGTTGCAAAAGAGAAGACTGAGAGGAGACTTAATAGCTGTCTACAAATATCTAAAGGGCTGTCACATTGTAGAAGGATCGACTTTATTCTCATTTGCACAAGGAAAGACTAGAAGCAATGGGATGAAACTGAATGGGAGGAGACACAGATTAGATATTAGAAAAAACATTTTGACAGTTAGAGTGATCAATGAGTGGAACAGGCTGCCACGAGAAGTGGTGAGTTCTCCTTCAATGGAAGTCTTCAAACAGAGGCTGGACAGACATCTGACTGGGATGATTTAGCGAATCCTGCTTTGAGCAGGGGGTTGGACCAGATGGTCCAGGAGGTCCCTTCCAACTCTACGTTTCTATGATTCTATGATTCTATGCCCCAGACCACCAAGAAAATTGTAAATTTTTGGTGCTGCATAATTTGCATGATACTATTGTTCTGGGTTTTCCTTGGTTGCAAACTCATAATCCAGTTTTGGATTGGAAATCTGGGTCTGTGGTGAGTTGGGGTTGTCAGTGTGTTCTTAGGGACGCTCCTGTTTTCTCCACCTCTCCTCAGTCTCATGATATTCCTGATTATCTAGCCAATTTTTCTGATGTATTTAGTGAGAGCAAGTTTGCGTCTTTGCCTCCTCATAGGAGTTATAACTATGCTATTGAGTTGATGCCTGGGTGTAAATTTCCCAAGGGTCGGCTTTTCAATTTATCAGTACCTGAACATGATACTATGCAATCCTATATTAAGGAGTCATTGGAGAAGGGGCATATTAGACCATCCTCGTCACCTTTAGGTGCTGTTTTTTTTTTTGTGGCCAAGAAAGATGGTTCATTAAGACCGTGTATTGATTATCGTTCCCTTAACAAGATGACTGTTAAATATCAGTACCCATTACCTCTGATGTCTGATTTATTCTCCAGAGTTGAGTGCCAGCTGGTTTACTAAGCTTGACCTCAGGGGGGCGTATAATCTTATTCGTATCAAGCACGGGGATGAATGGAAGACGGCGTTTTTGATCATCTATCTGGATGATATTTTGATCTTTTCTAGTGATTGGGATTCTCATGTGGAACACGTCCGGACTGTGTTCCGGATTTTGAGAGAGAATTCCCTGTTTGTTAAGGAATCGAAATGCCTCTTTGGTGTACAGACGATTTCATTTTTGGGATTTATCTTATCTCCATCGACTATTGAAATGGACCCGGCCAAGGTACAGGCCATTTATGATTGGGTTCAGCCTACTTCTTTGAAGGCCCTCCAGAAGTTTTTGGGTTTTGCTAATTTCTATTGTAAATTTATAGGTAATTTTTCTGGTATTGTCAAACTACTGACTGATCTGACCAAGAAGGGCGCTGATGTGCTGAATTGGTCTCCTGAGGCTATCTCAGCATTTCAGGAGCTTAAGCAGAGATTTACTTCAGCTTCAGTTTTACGGCAACCTGATGTCTCACTTCCATTTCAGGTGGAGGTAGATGCTTTTGAGATTGGTGCAGGAGCTTTTTTGTCCCAAAAAGACCCTGTGACTTCTTCATTGGTTGGAGGGAGCTAGACATCAAGTTGTGGTCCTCAGCGATCAAAAGAATTTGATTTATCTGGAGCCGGCCAAGCACTTGAATCCTAGACAGGCTAGATGGGCCTTGTTTTTTCATGCGTTTTAATTTTGTGTTGTCTCTTTTCTTCCGGGCACTAAGAATGTTAAGGCAGACGCCCTTTCTAGGAGTTTCTTTGTCGATTCTCTTAGTGTGACCGAGCCTACAACCATCCTAGGTGAGGGGGTAGTTCTTTCTGCCATTTCGCCCGATTTGAGACGTGCCCTGGAGGAATTTCAGGAGGATAAACCTGAGCGTTGGCCTATGGGAAAATTGTATGTTCCTGACCAGTGGAGAAAGAGAGTGATGTCTGAAATTCATTGCTCCGCATTGGCTGGTCATCCAGGTATTTTTGGTACCAGAGATTTGGTGATTCGGTCCTTTTGGTGGCCTGCCTTATCTCATGACGTCAGGAATTTTGTACAGTCCTGTGGGACTTGCTCTCGGTCTAAACCTTGTTCTCGTTCTAGTGGGTTGCTGATGCCCTTGCCGCTGCCCAAGAGGCCATGGACCCATATCTCAATGGATTTTATTTCTGATCTTCCTTTCTCTCAGAGAATGACTGTTATATGGGTGATTTGTGATAGATTTTCGAAGATGGTCCATCTTGTACCACTCCCAAAGTTGCCATCTTTTGCTGAGTTGGTGCCCTTGTTTTTACAACAGGTGGTTCGGTTACATGGGATTCCTGAGAACATTGTGTCCGACAGAGGAGTTCAGTTTGTTTCCAGATTCTGGAAAGCCTTTTGTTCCAATCTGCGAATTCAGTTATCCTTCTCCTCTGCGTTTCATCCCCAGACCAATGGACAGACTGAAAGAACAAACCAGACCTTGGAGTCTTATTTGAGATGTTTTATATCTGCTGATCAGGATGATTGGGTCTCATTTTTGCCCTTGGCCGAATTCGCACTGAACAATAGAGCTAGTTCTGCCACTATGATGTCACGCTTTTTCTGTAATTTTGGGTTTCATCCTCGATTCTCTAAAGGGCAAGTGGAATCTTTGTCCTGCCCTGGTGTGGACACTGTGGTTAAGAGAATGCAGCAGATATGGGACCAAGTGGTGGATAAGTTGTCACTCTCTCAGGAAAAGGCCTAGCGATTCTCCAACCGGCATAGGACCATTGGTCCCCGGTTTAAAGTGGGTGATATGGTTTGGTTGTCGTCTAAGAATATTCCTATGAAGGTTCTAAATTTAAGCCAAGATTTATTGGTCCTTATAAGATTTTGGAAATTCTTAATCCTGTTTCGTTTCGATTGGCTCTTCCAGTTGCGTTCAAGATCCATAACGTATTTCACAAATCTCTGTTGAAGAGGTTTGTGGAGCCAGTGGTTCCTGTGGCAGCACCTCCTGACCCTGTGTTGGTCGAAGGCAATGTGGAATATGAGGTAGAGAAAATATTGGATTCTCGTTTGGTTAGACGGAGACTCCAGTATTTGGTCAAATGGAAGGGTTATGGCCATGAGGATAATTATTGGGTCTCTGCCTCCGATATTCTTGCCAATAGAATGGTTCGTGCTTTTCACCGGGCCCATCCTAATCGGCCTGGTGGCGTGGATGAGGGTTCGGTGACCCCTCCTCAAGGGGGGGGTACTGTTGTGAGTTCATTCTCGGGTTCACCAGTTGTGAATTCCCCTTCTGTACTCCCTCTGGTGGTGACGGGAGGTGGTGCGGCTGGTTTGATCGGTGGAGATCTGCCACCTGAGAATGAGGATGACGATTGGATCTCAGGATTCTCAGATTGGATTTAAGACTGCCGACGCCCTATAAAGTTGCTGGTGATTCTTTCTGGCTTGTCAGCTCTTGGTTTTTGAACTCTGTTCCAGTCATCTAAAGCTAAGTTTTTCTGCTAATGTTCACACTTGATTTTGTTGGTCTTTTCAGTTTTTGTGTGGTCTGCCAGCCCTGGCTGGGGGCTGAGCTGAATTTCCACTCTTATTTATCATTTTGGCAATTGGCTTTTTGTCCCTTACTAGTTCGGTCTCTTTTTGCTCTGTCTCAGAATATTTCAGAGTGCTGATATAGTGGGAGAAGTCTAGTGACTTCAGGGTTAATTTTGCTATCAGAAGTGTTGGACATTATTTTTGTAGGGTTTTTTGCAGGTTGCAGATCATGTCTTCCCTTTCCTTTCCTGTCTAGTTAGTTTGGGCCCCATCATTTGCTCAGCCTATTTTCCTGCCTGTGTTTGTGTCTTCATCTTGTTTCACCGTCAGTACATGTGTGGGGGCTATCTATTCCTTTGGGGTCTGCTCTGGGGCAGTTAGTTTTCCCTTTTCTTGCTTTAGGCTTATGTAGTCCTCCGGCCGTGACGAGGCGTCTAGGTTCATCGTAGGCACGCTCCACGGCTACTGCTAGTTGTGTGGTAAGATCAGGGATCTGCAATCTGCATAGTTACCAACCACTCTGGTTTTCTGTGGCTTAGCTTGTTTTGCTTTTTTCTCCTCGGTAACCCATTCATAACAGGGAGCCAGTCCTACATTGGAGTCCATGGAGATGGGAGCTATCAACCTCAAAGAGAAAGAAAGGAGACAGCAGCGTTTCAGAAATCTGTGTTTTTAATGCGGTGATCCAGGACAATGGAAAAAGGACTGTCCCCCTGCCCACCGACTAACAAGCGGCTGAGTCTGGGTGATCATCTTGGAGGGCACTCAGACACTCAGGTACCCCTTTCTTCATTTTCTAAGATACTGTTAAAGGTTGAACTTGGTGTTAAAAACTGCTTTTCCCTTACTTCGGCTTTTGTGGACTGTGGGTCATCATTGAACCTGATTGATTCTAAGCTGGTGGTCAGCTGTAGATTAGGGACAGTTAGGTTGGAGACTCCTATAAAAATAATGACCATTGATTCTACATCTCTCACCAAGGACGGTCACCGTTTTGTTTCTGAAGAATTTACCCTCAGAGTTTAGACACTTCATCAGGAGTATGTCATGTTTTGTTTTGGATAACCTCCCTGCTGGCCTGGTGTTAGGGTTTCCCTGGTTGCAACGACATAACCCAATTATTGACTGGGGTTCCTGGGATATTGTTAAATGGGGATCTAATTGTTCTGAAAGTTGTCTTGCTACTGTGTCTGTGTCGTCCGTTGGTCTGGAAGGTATTCTGGAGTACCTAAAGGACTATGTGGACGTTTTCTCCGAAAAAGAGGCTGAAGTTTTACCACCACATCGCCCATTTGATTGTACCATTGACCTGGTTCCAGGTGCTAAATTGCCCAAGGCTAGCTTGTGTAACCTCTTGGGTCCTGAGAGGGCTGGTATGAAAGAATACATTTCCGAGAGTCTTCGTAAAGGACACATTCTTCCTTCTGTTTCTCCCATGGTGGCGGGGTTCTTTTTCGTAAAGAAAAAAGACAGTGGTTTGAGCCCATGCCTCAATTTTCAAGAGTTAAATAAGATAACTGAGAAATACTTACCCCCTCCCACTTATTCCTGATTTGTACAACCAGTTGTCTGGGGCTAAGTGGTTTTCGAAATTGGATCTGCTGGGGCCATATAACTTTATCCGGGTCTGGGAGGGGGATGAGTGGAAAGCTGCTATTCTCACTACTGAAGGGTTGTTTGAGAACTTGCCTTTCGGTCTGACCAATGCACCAGCAGTCTTCCAAAATTTCATCACTCATGTGTGCTCTGACTTTATTGGGCGTTTTATGGTTGTGTATTTGGATGACATACTTACCTACTCGCCTGATAAACAGGCTCACATTGGTAATCTTCGGGAAGTTCTCCCAAGGCTCCGGGAGAACTGTCTCTTTGCTAAGCTAGAGAAATGTCCATTCTTTGTTCAGGAACTGTCTTTTCTGGGGTTCATTGTTGTCACGTCCCCTACCGGCGCCGTCACCTACCTACGCAGGCCCGGGAGCACCTCTCGCCGCGCTTCAACTCCACGGCGAGCCCCCGCTCCGTTATCCGGCCTCCTAGACGTCGGTCCCGCGCGCATGCGCCCGACGTTTCACCCGGTGCTCAGACTGATGGGACCTCTGACGCGCTGGCTCCGCCCCCAACATGGCGGCGCCCACCGGCCATATCTTCCCGGCGTCTTCCCAGGTAAGACGCCTGTTGACCCTGCGGTGTTTCTGTCCGTTCAGCCAGCGTTCGCCCAGCGTTCGCCCATTCTTCAGGTCCTTTATTTCTTCTGTGTGTACCCTGTCAGTCCTGTGTCTAGCAACTACTGTGTCCTTCTCTAGTGCTCCTCCTGTGCCCCTGTCTCCCTGGCTCTTGTGTCTCGCTTCCCCTGCTCCTATCTCCGTTAGGTTCTTTGGGCTTCCCTAGCCTATGTGTGCTTTGCATTGTTTCCCCTGAGCTCTGTGTCTTTTGTTACCTTATACCTCCCTCTCTTGCAGCCTCCGTCCCCCGTCTGAACCGGCTACTCCCTGCCTCTGGATCTGCAGCCACTGTTAGCTCCTCCGTTGTAGCCTCTCGGATTCTCTACTTCTGATTCCCTAGTTCCTACCCAGTCGTCCCTTTGGCTCCGGCTGTCACTGTTTCATCCCTTGTGGGCCTGCCCCTAACACTCCCTGTATAGGGGGTGGCTCCTCCTGGCCAGCTCATTCGCAGGGGCTCTGGAGCCATGACCCAGAGGGTCCACTCCGGGTTGTACCTCTCTCCTCTCCATACCACAACCATAACAATTGTGTCTGCTGAGGGTTATCGCATGGATCCTAATAAGGTGCAGGCCATTGTCGATTTGTTTCAACCTCATGATTTGAAGGCTCTGCAGCATTTCTTAGGATTCTCAAATTATTATCGCAAGTTTATGAGGGGGTTCTCACAGGTAGTTAAACCTTTGGCAGATCTGACTCAAAAGGGGGCTGATATCAAGAATTGGTCAGCCACAGCGGTGGCAGCATTTCAGTTTTTAAAAAAATGTTTCATGTCTGCTCCGGTTCTTATTCAACCGGACCTGTCTGAACCAATTATTGTTGAAGTGGAAGCCTCAGAGGTGGGGGTGGGGGCGGTGTTGTCCTTGGGACCTGCCACTTTGACTAATTTGAGACCCTGTGCCTTTTTCACTTAGACGTTCTCTCCTGAGGACAGAAACTATGATGTTGGGAATCGAGAACTTCTGGGCGTGAAGTTGGACTTTGAAGAATGGAGGCATTTATTGGAGGGGGCTGTCTATCCTATTACCGTGGTTACCGACCACAATAACCTAGTTTGAGTCTGCTAAAAGGTTGACTCCTAGACAGGCGAAATGGTTGCTTTTTTTTCCCGATTCCAGTTCTCCATCACTTTTCGGCCAGGATCCAAAAATGTCATGGCTGATGCCTTGTCACGCAATCTGGATCCGGTGTCTCCCCCTGAACCTCCATCCTCCATTCTTCAGCCTGGGGTGATGGTGGCGGGTGTGTCTACTGTGTTGGAGTGGGAGATTAAGGAAGCTCAGTCTCTTGCCCCTCTGGCTAAGTTGGTGGATAAACTTTTTGTACCAGTTCAATTTCGTCTCAGGGTTCTTTGGGAGTTCCACGACTCAGTTCTAGGTGGACATCCAGTGATCTAGGCTACCCAGAGGGCCATCGCTAGGATATTCTGGTGGTCTTCTTTAGCCTCTGATGTCAGGGAATTTGTGTCTGCTTGTGGGGTATGTGCTCGCGTGAAAAACCCCCATAACTGGCCGGCGAGGGAATTGGTGCCACTGCCAATTCCTGATAGACCCTGGACCCATTTGTCCATGGATTTTATCACCAATCTTCCTCTTTCCAAGGGTAATATTGTAATTTGGGTCGTGGTGGACAGGTTTAGTAGGCAGGCACATTTTGTACCCTTGGCGGCTTTATGTAATGCGGAAACGTTGTCCAGATTGTTTGCTGAGCATGTGGTGCGGTTTCATGGGGTTCCCCTGAATGTGGTGTCTGATAGGGGGGTACAATTTGTTTCCAGATTTTGGAGGGCGTTTTGTAAGAGGTTTGGTATTGGTCTGTCTTTTTCATCCGCTTATCATCCGGAGACTAATGGTCAGACTGCGCAGACCAATCAGTCTCTGAAGCAAATTCTGCATTGCCTGATCTCAGCCTGACAGAATGATTGGAGTACTGCGTTACCTTTGGCCGAGTTCGCGGTTAACAACCGCATTAACCAGTCTACGGGCATATCCCCCTTTTTCTGCAACTATGGGTTTCATCCACATTTTGGAGAGTTCTCCTGTCTCGACTTTGGGTGTCCTGGGGCGGATGAGAAAATCCATCGGTTGGGGAAGTTATGGCGGGAGGTCCAAAGGAACATTACGAAGGCTCAGACTAAATATAAGGTTTTTGCAGACAAAAAACGTTCCGTGGGACCTGTGTTCCAGGTTGGGGATAAGGTATGGTTGTCTACTAAGAACATAAGGCTCAAGGTCCCCTCTGCGAAACTTGGACCTAAATTTATTGGTCCTTATGAAATTACAGAAGCCGTTAACTTGGTGGCTTTTCGGTTGTGTCTCCCGCCTTCTCTATGGATCCCCAGCGTTTTCCATAAGTCCCTTTTGAAACCTGTGGGGTCTTGTGGGGAGGGATCATTGTCTTCCCCGCTCCCAGTTTTGGTAGATAGGCAGTCTGAGTACGAGGTGGAACGAATTGTTGACTCTAGGTTGGTCCGTCGCACTCTTCAGTATCTTGTACATTGGAAAGACTACGGTCCGGAGGACCGGTCATGGGATCCTGCCCGATCGGTTCATGTGGATCAGATGGTCCGTGCCTTTCATGAAAGGTATCCTGAGAAACCTGGGGTCCAGTGGCCCCCTCCCGTTGAGAGGGGGGTACTGTCATGATCCAGAACGGGGTTTTATCTTTGTCCCGTCCTGGTCAGACAGGGGTTAATTGTTTCTGCCTCTCTCTGGCAGAGGGCAGCTATTTAGTTGCCAATTGACCTAGATCCGGTGTCAGTTATACTCTTTCCTTTGGCTGAGTTAGTTGACCCCTTGCGTGCCTGTGCCTTGTGTCTGACATTTTGTTTCTTGTTTGGTTTTAACCCGGTCCGTCTCTTCATTGTGAGTTAGTCTACTGTCTTGGTACTGTGTATTTGCCCGTTCTGGTATACTGATCTCTTGCTATGTCCTGACTATCCGTTCTGTCTAATCATTTGGTACTGTTGTGCTATCTCGTGCTTTGACCCCTGCCTGATATGGTTTATGTCCCTGTCTATACCCCTTGGTAACTTTGCCCCCTAGTTGTCCTTCTAGGAGTTTTCCTTCAGCTCCTAGCTCTCCTTAGCTTAGGCCACACCCCCAGCAGTCAGGTGCTTCAGGTCCTATCTGGCCTGAAGCAATCTCTGTCTACTCCTGCTTCCTCTGGAAGACCTGTGTCTGGCTCCGCCCCTTGGCAGTCACATGCTTCAGATCCTGTTTGTCTGAACACGCATTTTTACCGCTGCTACCGCACTTCACAGGCATCTTTGAGCACTGTTTGTCTTACTCAGGACACGCACACTGGCTCAGTGAGCAAGTGCAGCACAGTGTTCCTGACACAGATTGCTCCACGGTTCCTGAGCACTCTGAAAAAGTTTTTTTGGGGCCTCGAGTCTCCCATGATACGGCGCTCCAACTGCTGGCACTGACAAAGGGCTCATCCATGGTCAGCTATTTTGCCGTCCACTTCCAGACTTTAGCATCTGAGTTGGAGTGGCCGGACAAAGTCCTTATTCCTGTATTTTGGAGGGGACTGGCTGACCATGTGAAGGACGCTTTGGCCACTAGGGAGATTCCCGACACATTGGAGGAGCTAATAGCAGTGTCAACTCGCATCGACCTTCGTTTTAATTAGCGAAGGTTGGAGCGAACCTAGTATAGACAGAGGTTTCGGCTGGCTCCCACCTTCGCCAAACCTCTGGAATCTCCAGTCCAGGCATCCGAGCCACATGAGGCCATGGAGGTGTCACGAGCGGGATCTAGGTCCCGGACTGCCCGTGCACTCAAGGTCTGTCATGTCTGCCGGCAGTCAGCACATCTTGCCTCCAGATGTCCTCAGTGGTTGGGAGAACGTCCCCGTTTAGTGACGTAGGAGGTGGTTCACTAGACACAGCAGCGTTTTCCTCCAAACTGTCCTTCAAGGGGAAAATTACCAGTGGCCCATCCACTCATACGGTATAGCTTTTCATGGATTCTGGGGCGGAGGGCAACTTTATGTCTTCTGCCTTCGCCCAACGGCACGCAATTCTTCTGGTGATGCTCGCCTAACCAGTGGCCATACGAGTGGTAAATGGGTCGACACTGCACTCACAGATAATGCATCAGACCATCCCATTTACTCTATCCATGTCTCTTGCCTTGTGCAGAGCCTCCCCGGGGTTGAGTCTATCCACTATCTCTCCCAGAGACGGAGGCAATGACACAGTACATCCAGGAGAATCTGGTAAGAAGATTCATTAGGAAGTCAGTGTCACCTGCAGGGGCCGGGTTCTTGTTCGTGCAGAAGAAGAATGGAGAAGTACGTCCATAAGCAAGAACAAAAGAGAACATTCAGCTCACCCCTGAGAAGTAATTCCCAGCACAAGAAGGAGCACGGCTTCCTCACTGCTGCACAGCGTCCAAGGCAATAGGAAAAATAGAAGTGGATCCAGCTCACTCACAGGGCTTATTTAAAAATTAGAAAATTTTTATTGGATGATCCTTAAAAAATTCAAAATGACAAAACAGACATCTCAGATGGCACAGCAATGACAGGGGGTGGTGTGTAATGAGACCATACGTTTTTCGAGCAACACAGCTCTTGATCACTGGTTATTTTTAAATAAGCCCTGTGAGTGAGCTGGATCCACTTCTATTTTTCCGAACCACGTCCATGCATAGATTACAGGGGTCTTAACACCATCACCGTTAAGAAAAAGTACCCGCTGCCCCTGATATCTGAGCTATTTGATAGGTTACGGAGAGCAAGGGTTTTTACTAAACGTGATCTGCGGGGTGCTTACAACCTGATTCGCATCCGTGAGAGGGTACGAATTGAAGAAGGGATTTAATACCAGGGATGGCCACTACGAGTGTCTGGTGATGCCCTTCGGGCTCTGTAATGCTCCTGCCATTTTCAAGGACTTTGAAAACAATATTTTCTGGGACATGCTTACCACCTCGGTCGTAGTCTATCTGGATGATATTCTCATCTACTCTCCAGATATAAACTCCCACCGGAGAGATGTTTGCAAAGTCTTCAACTTCCTAAGGGCAAACTCCCTCTATGCCAAGTTGGAGAAGTGTGTGTTTGAGCAGGAGTCCTTGCCTTTCCTGGGCTATATCATCTCCGCCCAGGGATTAGCTATGGATCTTGCCAAGCTACAGGCTGTGATGGACTGGCAGGAATCCCATTCTCTCAAAGCGGTGCAGCGCTTTATGGGGTTCATTAACTATTGTTGCCAGTTCATTCCCCACTTCTCAACTTTGGTAGCTCCCTTGGTAGCCCTCACCAAGAAGGGAGCAAATCCCAAATTGTGGTTGGAGGAGGTCTCCAAGGTCTCCCTATCTATTAAGTCAAACTTCGCTAGCGCTCCCATTTTACGTCGCCCCTATGTAGATAAACCATTTATAATGGAGGTGGATGCCTCATCCATCGGTGCAGGAGCAGTCCTCTTCCAAAAGGATGCTCAAGGTCGGAAGCATCCTTGCTTCTTTTTCTCAAAGACCTTCACATCGACGGAGAGAAATTATTCCATCGGGGACAGGGAGTTGCTAGCTATGAAGCTGGCCTTCTCAGAGTGGAGACACCTCCTGGAGGTGGCTCGTTTCCCTTCCAAGTTCACACTGACCACAAGAATTTGGTGTACCTACAGACCGTCGAGCGGCTAAATTCTCGCCAGGCTAGATGGTCCCCGTTCTTCTCCCGGTTCCATTTCACCCTCCATTTTCTCTCCGGGGAGAAGAACATTCGTTCCGTCGATCTCTCCCGCTCCGTAGTGTCATCAGAGGAAGAGGAGCCTTGGTTAATTGTCACTTCTGAGAGCCTGAGGACCGGTGGACCAAGTTTCGCTTGAGTCTGTGCCCCCGGGCAAGACTTTTGTGCCACCTAATTTGCAACCGGAGGTTCTCTCTTGGGCTCACTCGTCCTGGGTGGGTGGACATTTTGGGACCAAGAGGACATCTGAGCTTCTGGCGAGGACGTACTGGTGGCCGCATATGACCCGTGACGTCGATGACTATATCCGGGCATGTGTCTCCTGCGCCAAGAATAGGTCTTCTCGACAACGGCCTGCCGGGCTACTTTACCCCCTGCCGATGGCAGACAGGCCCTGGGAAATGGTCGGGAAGGACTTTGTGGTGGGTTTACCCAAGTCCCGTAGTTGCACAGTCATCTGGGTAGTCACCGACCATTTTTCTAAAATGGTGCACCTGGTGCCCCTTCTGTGGGTACCTTCTGCACGGGCCTTTGTGGCGTTGTTCACTAAGCACGTTTTTCGCCTACACGGTATGCGTGACAAAATTGTCAGCGACCAGGGTCCTCAGTTCGCATCTCGGATCTGGAGAGAGCTTTGTCGCCTACTCAGCATTGAGCTGAATCTCTCCAGCCTATCATCCTGAGACAAATGGGTTGGTAGAGAGGGCTAACCAGACCCTGGTCACATACCTGCGACATTTTGTTTTGGCCAGGCAGGATGACTGGGCCTCCTTGCTTCCATGGGTGGAATTTGCGCTGAACAATGCCATAGCTGACTACTGGACAGACCCTATTCTTCCTTAACTACGGCCAGCATCCACATTTCCCTGTGCCAATGCCAGTGTCTTCCACCGACTCTAGAGGGGCAGACTGGGTGGTGGAGGCATATGACCACATACTGGATGCCATCTGGGCCTCCAAGGAGAGAATGAGGGTCTCCACTGAGGCACACCGGTGTCCCGCTCCGACCTTTGCTCCTGGCAACTTAGTGTGGCTCTCCGCCCGTAACATCAGGCTGCGAGTTGAGTCCACTAAATTTGCACCTCGCTACATAGGTCCCTCCAAGATCCTGGAACAGGTCAATTACATGGTTTATTGTCTGGCCCTTCACTCATGCCTAGGTATCACCGACACCTTTTATGTGTCCCTCCTAAAACCCGTTCACATGTTCTGGTTTTCCGAGTCATCTGCCGGGACAACGGGTTCGTCCACGGATGATTATGAGGTGAATGCTACTGTGGGATGTGAGGTGGTACGTGGCAAAAATTAATATCTGGTGGATTGGAAGGGTCATGGCCCAGAGGACAGGACCTGGGAACCTATTGAGCACATTCGTGCTCCTCAGCTCGCTGCAGCTTTTGAGTGTAGCGAGGCTCAAGTAGGTGGGGGCCCTAGGAGGGGGGTTGTTGTGAGTTCATTTTCTGGTCCACCAGTTGTGAGTTCTGCTTCCAGGCTTTCTCTGGTGGAAACTGGAGGTAGTGAGGCTGATTTAATCAGTAGAGATCTGCCACCTGATAATGAGGTTGACAATTGGACCTCAGGAATCTCAGACTGGATTTAAGACAGCCGACGCCCTATTCTGGTGCTGGTGATTCCTTCTGCTTGTCAGGTCTTGGTCCTCAGCTCTGTTCCAGTCATTTCAAGCTAAGTTTTTCTGCTAATGTTCACACTTGATTTTGTTGGTCTATTCAGTTTTTAGTGTGGTCAGCCAGCCCCGGCTGGGGCTGTGCTGAATTTACACTCTTATTTATCTGTATTTGCCAATTTGTTTTTTTTTGTCATTAGATTGGCCTCTTTTTGCTCTGTCTCAGAATATTTCAGAGTGCTAATATAGTGGAGAAGTCTAGTGCCTTCAGGGTTAATTTTGCTATCAGAAGTGCTGGACATTATTTTTTTTGTAGGGTTTTTGGCAGATTGCAGACAGTGTCTTTCCTTTCCTATTCTGTTAGTTTGGGCCCCATCGTTTGCTCAGCCTATTTTCCTACCTGTGTTTGTGCTTTCATCTTGTTTCACCGTCAATACATGTGTGGGGGTTGTCTTTCCTTTGGGGTCTGCTCTGGGGCAGTTAGTTTTCCCCTTTTCTTGCTTTAGACTTATTTAGTCCTCCGGCTGTGACAAAGCGTCTAGGATCATCGTAGGCACGCTCCAAGGCTGCTGCTAGTTGTGTGGTTAAGATCAGGGATCTGCAATCTGCATAGTTACCAACCTCTCTGGTTTTCTGTGACTTAGCTTATTTAATCTTTTTCTCCTCGGTGACCCATTCATAACAAAATCACCAGCCATACCGCAGATTCTAGGGTACTCAAAAGCAGGAAAAAGTTGTTAAAAAGAAAAAAGAAAAAAAAGTGTCAGTATTTTTTTTTTATTTTATTTATTTTTTCCTCTTTTTTTTTCTGGGGCTGTAGGAGGATTTTTTTTTTTTTTCCTAATGGAGACTAAGCAATTGTCTGATCGTGTGGATGCATTTTTTCAAGCCTTGGGGTTGTTTTATGATGAACCTAATGCTGTTGATCAACCTGAGAGAACCCTGTTGGCATTAAACCAGGGTCAGGATTCTGCAGAGTTATACTGTCAAAAATTCCAAAAGTGGGCGGTCCTTACTACATGGAATGATAGTGCATTAGCAGCTCTCTTTCGGAAGGGTTTATCAGACACCGTAAAAGATGTTATGGTGGGATTTCCTGTTCCCTCTGGTCTGGATGATTCTATGTCATTAGCCATTCAAGTTGATCGACGTTTACGTGAACGTAAAAC
The DNA here is from genome assembly GCF_039654945.1 of Dendrobates tinctorius. Lineage (NCBI taxonomy): Eukaryota > Metazoa > Chordata > Amphibia > Anura > Dendrobatidae > Dendrobates > Dendrobates tinctorius. Next base: position 118,686 of record NW_027362340.1, on the reverse strand, counting down.
TACACGGGAGGCGCTGCCACCTTTTGAACAAATGTCTGACCCTAAGCAATGTGATAGGGTTTTGTCTAGGGCGCAACGTCAGGAGTTTAGAAGGCGTAATAAGCTGTGTTTTTTCTGTGGAGACGCCTCTCATACTATTTCTGTCTGCCCTAAATGAGAGAAACGTTTTGCACACACATTTGCTGTGGGCAGTGTACAACCTAAGTTCCTTTTGGCAATTACTTTGATCTGCTCCTTATCCACGTTTTCTACTAAGGCTTTCGTGGATTCAGGAGCAGCGTTGAATCTGATGAATTTGGACTTTGCTAAACGTTGTGGTTTTTCCATGACGCCCCTGCGGACGCCTATTCCTTTGAGGGGTATTGATGCTACTCCTTTGGTGGAGAATAAACCTCAGTTTTGGACCCAGGTGATAATGCGAGTTGCCCCAGACCACCAAGAAAATTGTACATTTTTGGTGCTGCATAATTTGCACGATACTATTGTTCTGGGTTTTCCCTGGTTGCAAACTCATAATCCAGTTTTGGATTGGAAGTCTGTGTCTGTGGTGAGTTGGGGTTGTCAGTGTGTTCTTAGGGACGCTCCTGTTTTCTCCACCTCTCCTCAGTCTCATGATATTCCTGATTATCTTGCCGATTTTTCTGATGTATTTAGTGAGAGTAAGTCTGCATCTTTGCCTCCTCATAGGAGTTATGACTGTGCTATTGAGTTGATGCCTGGGTGTAAATTTCCCAAGGGTCGGCTTTTCAACTTATCTGTACCCGAGCATGATGCTTTGCGATCCTATATTAAGGAGTCATTGGCGAAGGGTCATATTAGACCATCCTCGTCACCTTTAAGTGCTGGAGTTTTTTTTGTGGCCAAGAAAGATGGTTCATTAAGACCGTGTATTGATTGTCGTTCCCTTAACAAGATGACAGTTAAATATCAGTACCCGTTACCTCTGATGTCTGATTTATTCTCCAGAGTTAAGAGTGCCTGCTGGTTTACTAAGCTTATTCGCATCAAGCACGGGGATGAATGGAAGACGGCGTTTAATACTCCGGAGGGACATTTTGAGTACCTGGTGATGCCTTTTGGGCTCACTAATGCCCCTTCTGTCTTCCAGTCCTTTATGAATGATATTTTCCGTGACTTTGTGGATAAGTTTTTGATCATCTATGTGGATGATATTTTGATCTTTTCTAGCGATTGGAATTCTCATGTGGAATACGTCCGGACTGTGTTCCAGATTTTGAGGGAGAATTCTCTGTTTGTTAAGGGATCGAAATGCCTTTTTGGTGTACAGAGGATTTCATTTTTGCGATTTATCTTGTCTCCATCGACTATTGGAATGGACCCGGCCAAGGTAAAGGCCATTTATGATTGGGTTCAGACTACTTCTTTGAAGGCCCTCCAGAAGTTTTTGGGTTTTGCCAATTTCTATCGTAAATTTATAGGTAATTTTTCTGGTATTGTCAAACCACTGACTGATCTGACCAAGAAGGGCGCTGATGTGCTGAATTGGTCTCCTGAGGCTGTCTCAGCATTTCAGGAGCTTAAGCGGAGATTTACTTCAGCTCCAATTTTACGGCAACCTGATGTCTCACTTCCATTTCAGGTGGAGGTAGATACTTCTGAGATTGGTGCAGGAGCTGTTTTGTCCCAAAAAGACCCTGTGACTTCTAAGATGAATCCCTGTGCCTTCTTTTCTCGAAAGTTCTCCCCATCTGAACGCAACTATGACGTGGGGAATCGGGAATTGATGGCCATGAAATGGGCATTTGAGGAGTGGAGACATTGGTTGGAGGGAGCTAGACATCAAGTTGTGGTCCTCACCGATCACAAGAATTTGATTTATCTGGAGTCGGCCAAACGCTTGAATCCTAGACAGTCTAGATGGGCCTTGTTTTTCACGCGTTTTAATTTCATGGTCTCTTTTCTTCCGGGCACTAAGAATGTTAAGGCAGATGCCCTTTCTAGGAGTTTCTTTGCCGATTCTCTTAATGTGACCGAGTCTACTACCATCCTAGGTGAGGGGGTAGTTCTTTCTGCCACTTTTCCCGATTTGAGACGCGCCCTGGAGGAATTTCAAGAGGATAAACCTGAGCATTGGCCTATGGGAAAATTGTATGTTCCTGACCCGTGGAAAAAGAGAGTGATGTCTGAAATTCATTGCTCCGCATTGGCTGGTCATTCAGATGTTTTTGGTACCTGAGATTTCGTGAGTTGGTCTTTTTGGTGGCCTGCCTTATCTCATGACGTCAGGAATTTTGAACAGTCCTGTGGGACTTGTTCTCGGTCTAAACCCTGTTCTCGTTCTAGTGGGTTGCTGATGCCCCTGCCGGTGCCCAAGAGGCCATGGACCCATATCTCAATGGATTTTATTTCTGATCTTCCTGTCTCTCAGAGAATGACTGTTATCTGGGTGATTTGTCATAGATTTTCGAAGATGGTCCATCTTGTACCACTCCCAAAGTTGCCATCTTCCTCTGAGTTGGTGCCCTTGTTTTTACAACAGGTGGTTCGGTTACATGGGATTCCTGAGAACATTGTGTCCGACAGAGGAGTCCAGTTTGTTTCCAGATTCTGGAAAGCCTTTTGTTCCAATCTCGGAATTCAGTTATCTTTCTCCTCCGCGTTTCATCCCCAGACCAATGGACAGACTGAGAGAACAAACCAGACCTTGGAGTCTTATTTAAGATGTTTTATATCTGCTGATCACATTGATTGGGTCTCATTTTTGCCCTTGGCTGAATTTGCACTGAACAATAGAGCTAGTTCTGCCACTTTGATGTCACCCTTTTTCTGTAATTTTGGGTTTCATCCTCGATTCTCTTCAGGGCAAGTGGAATCTTCGTCCTGCCCAGGTGTAGACACTGTGGTTGAGAGAATGCAGCAGATATGGGACCAAGTGGTGGATAAGTTGTCACTCTCTCAGGAAAAGGCCCAGCGATTTTCCAACCAGCATAGGACCATTGGTCCCCGGTTTAAAGTGGGTGATATGGTTTGCTTGTCATCTAAGAATATTTCTATGAAGGTTGCATCTCCAAAATTTAAGCCAAGATTTATTGGACCTTATAAGATTTTGGAGATTCTTAATCCTGTTTCTTTTTGATTCCTTCTCCCAGTTACGTTCAAGATCCATAACGTATTTCACAAGTCTCTGTTGAAGAGGTTTGTTGAGCCAGTGGTTCCTGTGGTGGCACCTCCTGACCCTGTGTTGGTTGAAGGCCATGTGGAATATGAGGTAGAGAAAATATTGGATTCTCGTTTGGTTAGACGGAGACTCCAGTATATTGTCAAATGGAAGGGTTATGGCCAGGAGGATAATTCTTGGGTCTCTGCCTCTGGTAATCATTCCAATAGATTGGTTCGTGCTTTTCACCAGGCCCATCCTGATCGGGCTGGTGGCGTGGATGAGGGTTCGGTGATGCCTTATCAAGGGGGGGTACTGTTGTGAGTTCATTTTCCGGTCCACCAGTTGTGAGTTCTCCTTCCATGCTTTCTCTGGTGGTAACTGGAGGTAGTGAGGCTGATTAATCAGTAGAGATCTGCCACCTGATAATGAGGATGACGATTGGACTTCAGGAATCTCAGACTGGATTTAAGACAGCCGACGCCCTATTCTGGTGCTGGTGATTCCTTCTGCTTGTCAGGTCTTGGTCCTCAGCTCTGTTCCAGTCATTTCAAGCTAAGTTTTTCTGCTAATGTTCACACTTGATTTTGTTGGTTTATTCAGTTTTTTGTGTGGTCAGCCAGCCCCGGCTGGGGCTGTGCTGAATTTCCACTCTTATTTATCTGTATTTGCCAATTTGTTTTTTTTCTTTATTAGATTGGCCTCTTTTTGCTCTGTCTCAGAATATTTCAGAGTGCTCATATAATTGAGAAATCTAGTGCCTTCAGGGTTAATTTTGCTATCAGAAGTGTTGGACATTATTTTTGTAGGGTTTTTGACAGATTGCAGACAGTGTCTTTCCTTTCCTATTCTGTCTAGTTAGTTTGGACCCCATCATTTGCTCAGCCTATTTTCCTGCCTGTGTTTGTGCTTTCATCTTGTCTCACCGTCAATACATGTGTGGGGGCTGTCTTTCCTTTGGGGTCTGCTCTGGGGCAGTTAGTTTTCCTCTTTTCTTGCTTTAGACTTATTTAGTCCTCCGGCTGTGACGAAGCATCTAGGATCATCGTAGGCACGCTTCATGGCTGCTGCTAGTTGTGTGGTTAAGATCAGGGATCTGCAATCTGCATAGTTACCAACCTCTCTGGTTTTTTTTTGTGACTTAGCTTGTTTAATCTTTTTCTCCTCGGTGACCCATTCATAACAGGGGTAATATTAGGCGTCGAGTTTCCGTCACTGCACCGGGGGAATCTCAAGCCATGTCCTCTGCGGTCTCCCATTCTTCTTCAGCCACAGAGGTTCCTGCTCAGCAGAGACGTCAGTCCCAGCGTCTTGCTCAGGCTGATGCTATGTGTTTGGTTGCTGCTGCCGCCCCAGGTTCAGCTATATCATCCAGCATAAGTCAGCGGCAATCAGATGCCTCTGGGACTAAGTACTGCTTTTCTCCATCTGAGCATGCCTGAGAGATGGTCAGAGGTCACATGCCCAGGTCTTCAAGCAGCTTTGATTGGGCCATCAGCAAGGTCCTGGAAGGCTGCAGTTATAAAAGGATCGCATGGCCGCATGGCCAAATATGGTCCATGTTATAGGTGGATTTGTATTACCTCACCTACACAACATAGCTCCCAAGCGTCCCGATTCCCGCGGGACAGTCCCGTTTCCCACGGGACAGTCCCGTTTTTGACACCCCCCTCCCGCTTCCCGCCCAGGACGGTATTTTTCCCGCATTGCACTGAGCCGCCACGCCCCCCCGCATCCACCAACAACATTCTCGCCGTCCCAGATAGACACACCGCAGCCTACAATGATATGGAGCAAAACTGCGCGTGTGCGAGGTGTACGGAGCGAAGCCGCGTGTGTATGGGGTATGCAGAGCCGTGTGTGCGGAGTGGAGCCATATGTGTAGTAGATGTACGGAGCGGAGCCAAGTGTGTACGAGGCATACAAAGTGGGTCTTTCCCACGGACACAGGAGTACACGGCGGAGTCCCAAGGAGCACTTTAAAACTCGCACATGACGTTCCACCGGAAGTGATGTGCTGCAAGCTGATCGGAAAAGAGGTAATTTCATGAAGAGATTGTGACAGAGCCAGGAATGCTTCAGATCCATCACCGTGTCCTCCTCTGACAGTGCGGACAGCAGGATCGCCTTGGAATCAGGGATGCCGGCCATGTAAGCGGATCATGATATCTCCTGCATCGGGAGGCTCAGGTGGGCACTTCAGTGAGAGTCGGGCTGCTATAGTATCTTTATAAAATCTTTCTTTATTTCTTTCTTTCTTTCCTTCTTTCTCTTTCTCTGTTTCTTTATTTCTCTGTTCTTTCTTTCTCTCTGTTTCTTTCTCATTCTCTGTTCTGTCTTTCCCTCTTTTTCTTTCTCTCTCTCTGTTCTTTCTTTCTCGCTCTCCTTTCTTTCTTTCTCTATTTTCTTTCCTTCTTTTCCTTAGTACCAGTTAGTGTGCCCACAGTACCAGCCACTCTGCCCATAATGCCAGCCACTATGCCCCTAATAGCAGTCAGAGTGATCATCAGTGCTAAATGGGTGCGACTGGGAGTGGACATGGGTGTGACTAGTTGTGAAAATAGAAATAGGTGTGGTCGGGGGCATGGCCTAAAATTTGCTTCTGCGGTCAATTGTACATGAAATTCTATTCCCTCTTGTCATTACATGAAGGGGATGTTTTTCTGTTTTTTCCGTGACTTCAGTTTAGCCCCTTCCCTTTGATATATAGGTACATATGCTGTCCCTCCCACTCTATATTGGGCTTAACTTTGTCTGCCCTGAATATTGCGATCAGGGAACGCATGGGTACTTTTTACCATAATTATAACTAATCCCTGCTTGCTCTAAATTACATGCCTGTTTGTCACACCATGGTTGCATTATTATCCACTGGTTTTTATTACATACAGTATGTTTCACCTGGTATTTATTGTAGACACTTGTATTTGCCCTATTTGTACTGAATAAAGCTATTGGCACTTTTTGCATTATTTGGGCATTATTCTTTTCTTCATTACCTCTTTCTTTACGATTTTTCCGTATAAAAATTATGGAGATGTAAACTCTCTGCAGTTGTTTCTATGTTATCTAAATATTTTTTGGTCAGCAAAATGGTTTCCAAAACTATTGTAAGACACTCCAATAACTACTACAGTACCACACAAAAGGCCAGAATTTTCTGCGCACTCAGGTGTGAGGCCTGGGACAGACAAAGCCGTTTTAAATTGCTGGATTTTCACGCTGTTGTATTAAAATGATCTGGCTGTAGTCTGCAGTGTGAACAAGCAAATAAATGTAGAAAAACAGGGGGCTCTGGATTGCTTTGTAATAAAATTAGCAGGATTCAGGTGCAAAAAAAAAATTATTCCTAGCCACGGATACCTGCAGCTAGGTATATACACTGCTCAAAAAAATAATGGGAACACTTAAACAACAGAATATAACTCCAAGTAAATCAAACTTCTGTGAAATCAAACTGTCCACTTAGGATGTAACACTGATTGACAATCAATTTCACATGCTGTTGTGCAAATGGAATAGACAACAGATGGAAATTATTGGCAATTATCTAGACACCCTCAATAAAGGAGTGGTTCTGCAGATGAGGACCACAGACCACATCTCAGTATCAATGCTTTCTGGCTGATGTTTTGGTCACTTTTGAATGTTGGTTGTGCTTTCACACTCGAGGTAACATGAGACGGACTCTACAACCCACACAAGTGGCTCAGGTAGTGCAGCTTATCCACGATGGCACAATAATGTGAGCTGTGCCAAGAAGGTTTGCTGTGTCTGTCAGCGTAGTGTCCAGAGGCTGGAGGCGCTACCAGGAGACAGGCCAGTACACCAGGAGACGTGAAGGGGGCCGTAGGAGGGCAACAACCCCGCAGCTGGACCGCTACCTGCACCTTTGTGCAAGAAGGAGCAGGAGGAGCACTGCCAGAGCCCTGCAAAATGACCTCCAGCAGGCCACAAATGTGCATGTGTCTGCACAAACGGTTAGAAACCATCTCAATGAGGATGGTCTGAGTGCCCGACGTCCACAGATGGGGGTTGTGCTCACAGCCCAACACCGCGCAGGCCGCTTGGCATTTGCCACAGAACACCAGGATTGGCAAATTCGCCTCTGGTGCCCTGTGCTCTTCACAGATGAAAGCAGGATCACACTGAGCACATGTGACAGACATGACAGAGTCTGGACATGCTGTGGATAGCGATCTGCTGCCTGCAACATCCTTCAGCATGACCGTTTTGGCAGTGTGTCAGTAATGGTGTGGGTTGGCATTTCTTTGGAGGGCCCTCCATTTGCTCGCCAGAGATAGCCTGACTTCCCTTAGGTACCGAGATGAGATCCTCTGACCCCTTATGAGACCATATGCTGGTGCGGTTGGCCCTGGGTTCCTCCTAATGCAGGACAATGCCAGACCTCTTGTGGCTGGAGTGTGTCAGCAGTTCTTTCAAGATGAAGGAATTGAAGCTATGGACTGGCCTGTCCATTCCCCAGACCTGAATCCGATTGAGCACATCTGGGACATCATGTCTCGCTCCATCCACCAACGTCACGTTGCATCACAGACTGTCCAGGAGTTGGCGGATGCTTTAGTCCAGGTCTGGGAGGAGATCCCTCAGGAGACCATCCGCTGCCTCATCAGGAGCATGCCCAGGTATTGTTTAGTAGGGAGGTCATACAGGCACGTGGCGGCCACCTACAATATTGAGCATCTTTTCCTTGTTATGAGGCATTTCCACTGAAGTTGGATCAGCCTGTAATTTGATTTTCCACTTTGATTTTGAGTATCATTCCAAATCAAGACCTCCATGGGATATTCATTTTGATTTACATTGATCATTGTTGTTTGGATAACAATAGTTCTGAACACGTTCCACTATGCGATGAATAAAAATTTGCAACTGGAATATTTCATTCAGAGACATCTAGTGTCACGCTGCTGCCGCCGCGGTCCCCGCCTGTACCTGCTCCTCTGCCGCACTCTTGGGTGGTCTCCACGCCACGGTCCCGGCTCCCACGATCCTATCGGCGGGCCTCCCTCCTCCGTCGCACGGACCCGGCGCCTGCTTCTGCCCGATCTCCTGCGCCTCGTCGGGCGAGCACCCCAGGCCAGCTTCCTGCTCCGCAGCGGGGGCGCGCGCACACTGGTGTCAGGCGCACGCGCGCTCCCTATCCCTCCTAAGGTCGCGAGCTCTCCCCTCCCAGCTCTGTGAGGGGCCATGACCCGGAACTCCTGCTACGACACCCTATATCAGGCCGCCTCTTCCTGCTGGCGGTGCCTGATTATCACTGATGCCCTGCTTAGTGATTCTGGCCCCTGTCCCTGTGCGCACTCTTGTGTCCTTCCTGCTGCTAAGCTGTCCCATCTTACCGCTGTCCTCTCTCCTAGGTTCTGGAGCTCAAGGTCGCGTTCCGGTCTGTCCCGGTCCTCTGGCTGTGTTGTCTAGTTGGTGTCCTCTTCCTTCCGTCTCGGCCGTGCTCCCGATCTGCCCGCCAACCGTGTTCCTGTTCCAGGGGAGGTCTTCCGCCTGCATCTCCGGTCTCTTGTCGGCCCTCCTGTACTCCCTCTGGGTACCAGCTGCCGTGGTGATAGTTACCCGCGGGCCTGCCCCAAACACTCCCTGTATAGGGGGTGGTCCACCTGGCCAGCTCGCCCGTGGGGGGTTCGTTGCCACGGTCCAGCGGGTCCACTCCAGGAGATCTATCATAGTCTCACATCACATCTAGGATGTGCTATTTTAGTGTTCCCTTTATTTTTTTGAGCAGCGTATATAATAGGCAGCAGCAGACAGTAATGGACCCTTTTGATGTATGCAGTGAGATCTATTTACTCACATACAGTGCCTACATGCCTTGCACTGATGTGGATATGCGCACATAGACTCCCCTGCCTACCTAGCACTGCAGTCTATATACCCACTAATTAGTCCTTAAAAGGACTGTTGGCTTAGATTGATATGTGGATTGAACAAAGGTAGAACCACACTAACTCATAAAAGCACAAATCTGTCCCTATCTCAGCAGCAGCTCTCTCTAGACAGTCTGAATCCGGAGCTGAATGCGCCGAGCAGGGCAGCGTCAGGTCTCTAGTAGATCTAATGACGCTGTGCGGCCAGCCAATCACTGTAAGGCCACAACAAAGATGGCTGCGGCATTACAGTGAATGGCTGACAATCCCTGCATGTTAATTGGCGCTCTAAAAAGCTCCCAAAAATGCTCGGTACAGTGATACTCAGACGAGTAATGAGTAGTGGCGAGCACGTTCGCTCCTCACTAGTGTTTCCACTTAAAATTTGAACTGCATCTGGAAATGGAGATTCATAGCAGCATTTGAGCCTTAATTCTGTAATATATTGAATTCCCACTTTCCTACTTATATTTATTTCCTAAACTGCTTCCCTTACATGAAATTTTCTCCTTATAATTATGTTTTTATTTTTCATTTTTAATCATTAAAAATAATTTTATCATGGATCTTTTCTCAGAACTTGGCCACTGTTTTAAATTGAAGGTTACAGTTCATTTTTGTGTGTTATACTGTTCAGAAATGTGTCTGTTTTTCTTCACCGTAAATCTCCCATTTAAGAAGGGCCCACAATTACTCATAAGGGTTTAGGTCGGGAGAGGAAGGTGTTGTGTCATTATTCTTTCATCTTTACTGGCAGCCAAGCAGTGGAGACATTGATGCTGCGATGGAGCATTGTCCTGCAGAACAATCATAATTTTCTTGAAATGTACAGATCTTTTCCTCTACCACTGTATGAAGAAAGAGTCTTCTAAACACTAATAATAGGTTTGCGACTTGATTTTAAGTTCTTCTGCCACCTGAAAAGGTCCATGAAGCTCATCATTAATAATCCCAACCCATAGCTATTCCCCACCTTCACCTTGCTGGTGTCCAAATAGATGTTTGTACCAGTTACTTCTAAAACCATTGCCATCTGGTCCATTAAGAGTCACTCTAATCTCATCAGTCCATGAAACCTTTAAAAAATCTGTCTTCAGATATTTCTTGGCTCAGTCTTGATATTTCCCCTTCTGTGTCTTGCTGAGTGGTGGTCAGGTTCAGCTTTCCTCACCTCGGCCATGTCTCTGAGCACTGAGAACCTTATACTTCAGAGTCACAGACTTCATCACGTCGCTCTCAGACTTCATCACGTCGCTCTATCCCCCTTATCTCAGGGCTCATCTAGTGTACCCCCTACCATTCTGTATCAAGTCTTTCTGTATCATCTGGCTGCCCTCACCGATAAGTTAAGCTTTGGGAGGGCCCGTCTGAGTGAGGGGCTTGGGGCGACTTCAACCTCTGCTTCTACAGAAGTTATGCTACTGGGAGAGCAGTAAGTGAGGATACTTGTAAAGTTGAGTAGATTAAATTCATTCATCTCTTTTTAGAACTTAAATATTTTACTGTATGCAGAAATTCTTATGAGAGGTATTCAGCCCCTTCCACATTTACATTAGGTCATCAGGATATTAATAAATATACCAAGAAGCAGGTCTGTATATCAGAAGAAGCCATCTAGAAGCAGCATAAATGTTCAATATATTTATTTTTGCATAAAAGTTGTTACTAATATGCAAAGATGGAATAAGAAAGTCTGTAGATACAGAAGCTTTCTATAGAAAGGAGCAGATGTTGATGATTCCGCTCCTCGGCCTTTGGTTGCACTTGTGCTGTTTTTGCACATCCAGGTCTGGATCACACACGATGGAGAGAAGAAGAGCAGGGATGTGTGACGTGTGATCTGTGTAGATGGAATTTTCCTGGAGTCTTACAGCACCGTGATCAACCATATGGCCTTCTGTCTGGCCATGGACAGGTAGATGAAGGAGCAGCCGCTTCTTCATTCTGTCCATGACCCGGTAGTGTCTGTATATGGCCGGGGTCACAATTGGCGCAGGCACTCAGGAGCGGAGTGTGTTTCTATGCAGCTGAGTGCTAAGGTCCAAGTGCTGATGGCAGTGCCGTGTGTTGAGACGCGAGACTCAAGCGAGTTTCTCGTAAGTGTGACTCCGGCCTATGGCCAAGTATGAGAAGGAGCAGCCGCTGCCTTCTTTTTGGCCATATACAGTGGAGAAGGAGCAGCCGCTGCCTTCTTTTTGTCAATATCCGGTGGAAAAGGAGCAGCCGCTGCCTTTTCTTTGTCTATATCCAGTGGAGAAGGAGCAGCCGCTACCTTCTCTGTCCATATCCAGTAGTCTTGTCCTTACCACCACAGTGTACATGAGTCAACCAAACGGCAAGTTTGGCTGAAAGAAGTCCTTCAATTCCAGCCTTTGATTACTTGCCATTTCGATCCAGAGGAAGGCGAAAAATAACCCCGAGGACTTGTTGTTGGAATATCCTAAGGGGAAAAAAATTCCTTCCTGACCCCAAATATGGCGATCGGAATACATCCCTGGATGTTTGGTGCTCGAATCTACGTGGCTGTTAATGTGGTGGAAGCTCTGTAGTATTTGTCACAGTCTGGTAAATTAGAAAGTCCAGGTAATTGTCTCATCCGATTAGTTAAAGCTTCATTCCTCGATGTTGCTGGAATGGGGCTGATTTATATCAGCCTATTACTCCTGTAAGAAAAGAAATATATTCAAAATAAAGAAATTGAAGCGACTCGACACCATCATAAAGTCTGGGCGGAGATCACAATATCGCAGGTTGCACATTTAAAAAAGTGTGCGTGAACCACAGGGAAGCTCAGTTTAATAGACACCAAACTGGGGAAACAATTGCAGGCCAAAATTGAAGAAAAGCGTCACTCGCCATATAAAAATACTCCTTTATTAATGTCCTGTAGACTATATCGGCTGGTCTCTCTGAACAGCTGCACCTGATCCTTCTCTTTCTACTGATGATATGTCTTAAAGGACGTTAATGAAAAAGTGATTTTTAAAGGTGAGCGCTGCTTTTCTCATTTTTAAGAAGAGAAGTTTACATTTCTTAGAACTGGCGCCTCACAAATATACTGTATACTGGAGAATATAATGATGAGGTGTATGGTGGGTATGTGTGCTACTGGGCAGAGGTAACACTATGGATGTCCCTATGTGCTATACTTACATCTTCATAATGGAACGGTGGTTCGGCTCTGCCGGACTCCACGTCGCTCCAGTTTATGGAGTGGAAGAATGGGCGCTCTCTAATGGACGATGTTATGGCATAACGAGTAGATGGAGTTTTGCAGAGAAGCTGGAAGATGAGAGAGACCATTAATCATTATATTGTGTATTATTATTGATACGTTATTACACAATGTCTATGGACTGTCAGCATCATGTCCTCTATCCTTCCTTATAATTTACCATCATCCTTCTTCACCTATTCCTACTTACCCCTTCTAGGATGTCAAGCTCATCGATGGAAATGCAGGGTGGAAAATATAGGACGTTGTCCAAAGACTCATGGTAGTCGTCCATATCGCCACTGTTATAGAATGGACACGTCCCCACAATCATCATGTACAGGATGACACCAAATGAAAAGGAATCCGCCAGATGATTGTAGCCTTCTCTATCCAATACCTGTAGGAATATAAGATAGGAGATGAGATGAATATACCGGGGAGGGGATTTACACACAGAGCCTATGAGGACCGGTCTGTGATGAGATATGAGCAGGATACTCAGATTAGTACTCAATCCTACTATCGGCATCAATCATTAAGGGATGTTCCTTACCTCAGGCGCAATGTAACCCTTCGTGCCTACAACTTCGTCCAAGACGTCATCCTTGCCCACATTCACGGCTGAAGTGCCAAAGTCACAGATTTTTATGTGTCCAGTTCCATCAATGAGAACGTTATGAGGCTTCAGGTCACTGCAGGGAAAAGGAGCAGACACTAACGGTGAGGAAAATTCATCAAAAGAACTTTCTACAATAGATATGTAAGGTGACAACATAGATTTATGAAGATGAACTGATTACCGATGTATCACGCCGTGTTCATGGAGGAACTGGATTCCGCAAACCATTTCTGCTGCAAAGCGTCTGTGGAGAAGAAAGTAGAGGATGGATCAGTGGTTACACACACTTTAGGACCATAATGAACGGGCAACAGATTATTATGATTCAGCCTAAGACATTTACCTTGTTGTCTCTGTATCAAACTTCATCGATTCTAACATTTGGCTAAACAGATCTCCTCCGGCCATTGCCTCCATGGCTATTATATATGCTTGTGGTGTTTCTACAAAGCCCCGCAGAGATGTTATGAAGCGGCAGTCAGTGCCAATACTTAGGGCCTTTAACTCTGTAGAGAATGTTTCCTCATCACAACAACTCTTTTCCATGATCTTAAGGGCTAGTAGTTCTTTGCTGACCCGATCTGATGCCAAGACGACCTGGAGAAAAATCACAGAAGATCAGACCAAACTCTCATCTATTCTAGGGATCTGTGTAATGGATCACTGGTGTATCCCAATTATCATTACATATGAAGATCCTGTAATGAATATTTATACCATTCTGTGTATCTGGTGGAGAATACTTTGGGAAGCACGGAGTAGTATAAATTCATTCTTACCTTTCCGTAGCATCCTCTTCCAATATTAGTGAGTAAATCAAGTCTGTGAAGGTCAATAGGATTTTGAATTTTAACCAATTCTCTCACAGGTAAAACAGGGGAGCTGGCATCACCAAGGTCTTCTGCTTTCGCATCTGCTACGTCAGAGGTCATCATATCGTTTGCACCTGCTGAGATAATATAGGATTTGTTAATCTCTTTGAGAACAAATAATGGAAATACACTTTCTATTAAATGCGGACTCAGGCGCTGAGCATGCATTTCAGCAGGCTAACACCAGCTGTATTACATAGCTGCCACCTGCCTATAACTGCCACGACTGGATCACACTCCGATTGCTTCAGTATTACTATTTCATTGCTAACAGTGCTACTTAAATTAAGTGAATGCCGATTTGTGCGCACCAGCACCCATTAGTCCCCTCAGGACACAACTGCAAGGGATTTATTGGCTGTAATGACTATATGGGCCCTATCTTTTACTTTCATCCAAATGTTAAGACCAGCCTGGCTTAATTTCATATGAGAACGTCACTAAAGCTATATACAGCGATACAGTCCCATTACAAGAGATCAGAAAATCTCCGGGTCAAGTCTTTTAAAAATACTAAAAATTGAAATAAATAAAATAAAGTTTTTTAAAAAAAAAATTAAAAAATTTAGTTTGAATTACTTAACCTTCCCAATTAATAATAATAATAATAACAATAAGAAAAAAATGAAAAATAAGCATAACTAGGATAACTCCATTAGTATAAGTCCGATATACAACAATATACAAATAATTCTCCGAAACAGTAAATACTGAAATGAGAAAAAAAATGGAAATACCAAAATTGCATTTTTGTAAAAATCAGAAAGTTACAATGTCTCAGAATATGGCGACATAAACCAATTTTGTTTTTTTTCCTATTACACTTCTAATTTTCTTTCACCATTTTAGTAAAATGAAAACGTATGCATATTGGGCATTACCAGAATTGTATCTGACATGGAGAATTATTTTGTGAGGTCATTTCTATCACACAATTAACACAATAAAAAAAAAGTCAGAATCCCTCTTTTCTATACAATTTTACCAAACTAATTTAAAAAAAAAAAAAACCTTGAAAGACAAAATAAATGGTGTCGTTCAAAGCTACAGCTCGGCCCACTGAAAAAAAAGATATATTACAATTTTAAACAGAACTCTATACATCAGCAGGAAATGTCGAATATTTGGTGTTTCGTTTACTGTCTAATTGCAAAAATGTCCCTGTTGCCCATAGCAGCGATTCACAGCACAGATTCCGGTTCTTAACATTCTATAGAACACTGAACTGTGACTGGTTGCTACGGGTAACAAGGACAGTTCTTCCACAAGTCAGCATTGATAATTGAGGTCTGCACATAATTTTAGGAGTATAATCCCCCTCGTCCCCAGTCTTATTCTACTGAGCTGTTTCCATCTTACCTGTTTCATCTTCATCCATTGCTCTTTCTGGTGAAGAAACGCTGATGGTTTTGGCTGATGACTGCGATCTCCATAGTGCACCATTCCCATTAATAATGGGTGTAGCATAGGTCAGATGCCTCCTGCATTGGATAACCCAGTCTCTGCTGTTCCGAATTCTTTTCTTGACTGCCGCTCTTTGCAGGTCCAGGATGTCTTTCCTTTCAGATCTGGATGAGACCAGTCTTGGAGTTTCTTGGAGAACCTCGTCCAGCTTTATATCTGCGCCGATGTTTCTCCGCTTATTTAGGACGGCTTCTTTATTCCTCATCCTTATTGCAGGGGCCAGATCTCCAATTTTTTTTAAGGAGATAAGTATGGCCCTCTGAAGCTCAGCGGAGGCTGCAGAGTGGGACTCCATGAGGTTCTCCATGATCCTTCTCTTTGTAAGGATCTCATGTCTTTTGGACTTTCTCATTTTCTCTAGATTTTGTCGCTTGGACACCATTTCAGAGGCGTCAGTGTCCATGTTCGGTAAAGTAATGTCTTTTCGCCCTAAAGCGAATAATAATACCTGCTCTTCATTTAATCCTCTCCTCTCTCTCAGTACCCAATCTAGTTGGGCTCGTCTTCTCTCTTTATACATTTTGGAATCAATTTTTGCTTCGTTCGTCACGAAAAACAAAAGGAACTCCCTCACCGTTGGGGGTCTGTGAGGCAGTGATTTCCTATGGGCTGTAACACTGGAATGTAGAATGTGATGATGTCATCACCTCATTGTGACATAGATTATACTGTGATGTCACAGCAAGAATCATATAGATGGACAGATACATAGATAGATATAATCTTTGTAGGCTATAGTTTTTTTTTTTGCTGCGTTACTTGCGTTTTTTGGTGCATATTTTACCCCACTCACTAGTATGGATGAAATCTGCAGCAAAAACGATGAAAGAATTGACATGTTTCAGGTTTAAATCTGCAAGGAAAAAATAAGTAACATGTGCATGAGACTTCTGGATTCTCATTCGCTTCCCTGGCATCAGGAAACCCTTCGGGTTTAGCGACAAATCCACACACAGCGTAATACTCTGACACTTATTACTCTTTATATAGCACTAACATATTCCACAGCACTTTACAGTTTGCACACATTACCATCATTGTCCCCGATGGGGCTCACAATCTAAATTCCCTAACTGTATGTCTTTTGGAATGTGGGAGGAAACCCACGCAAACACGGGGAGAACATACAAACTCCTTGCAGAAGTTGTCCTTGGTGGGATTCGAACCCAGGACTCCAGCGCTGCAAGGCTGCAGTGCTATCCACTGAACCACAGTGCTCAGTAGATCCATTTATTAGAAAGAGGAATTTTGGAATTGGGAAATGGATTAATTTTGTCCTCTGTATTTTTTCATTTCTTACCAAAAACAGAACAAATTGTTTTATGATAATTTGCTTGTATCTTTTTTCTATAATGCAGTTATTATTGTATAGATTCTTTATAGAACTTCCTATTCTTATGATGTCGTGGTTTTGTCGGATGCATCTTCTCGGATTCTGCGATTATTTCCAAACATATTCGATCATCTCTAGTAAAGAAGAGTTGGAACCTTCATTGGCCTCTGATTGTGATTGATCCTTTTTTCTATATCGATTTAGGACCTGTGCTGAAGTTGGTGTAGATAAGTACAAACATGGAAGCCAACATACAGAACTATGCCACACATGAGCAAGTGACCAAAGTCCCTGAACTCCATGACATGTCCAACAATCTCCATCTTGACCCCTTTTGTTGACATTTGATGGAAATCCAAAGAATATCTTCATCATTAAATATGCACTCAGTCTTTGATCAGAATGCCAAAAGCAGTAAGCCAGCTGGAAAAAATACACACAAATGGACATCTGTTAGGGGAGAGGACTTTTTTTTTTCCATTGAACCTGGTCAGTGTTATGTCCATTATAAAGAGTAGACTAATGTCAACTGAACCCATCTATGTCTAATATATATATAGGGGGCCATGGGCAGATGATTATGTGGGGAGATAAGGATCCGACATGGTTGATTTTGGGATGTTGATCCTTTTGCTGTCTAAGCAATAAACCAGCACCAGGGAATGGCTCTTTCAAAGTGTACACAGGAACGCTCAGCAGAGTGAGCAAGATAGCTGGTTGAATCTTTTCTTGGCCAACAGCTTTCGAAAATGTGTGCACAGCTTTAGTATAGAAGAGTGTGTGTTAGGCGTTGAGTTCCCACCCCTGCACAGGGGGAATCACAAGCCATGTCCGCTGCAGTCTCCAGTTCTTCTTCAGTCGCAGAGGTTCCTGCTCAGCAGAGACGTCGGTCCCAGCTTCTTGCTCAAGCTGATGCTATGCAATTGGTTGCTGCTGCCGCCCCGGGTTCAGCTATAGCATCCAGCATTAGTCAGCGGCGAGCAGACGCCCCTGGGACTAAGCCCTGTTTTTCTCCATCTGAGCATGCCCGTGAGACGACCGCTCATTGGTAGTCAGAAGTCACATGCTCAGATCCTCAAGAAGCTCGGATTGGGCCATCAGGAAGGTCCTGGAAGGCTGCGGTTATAAAAGGATCGCATAGCCGAAAGGCCATGTGCTAGTATAGACAATATGGAGTGAGTGTTGTATTCACATATGAATGTCTCTGGTGAATGACTCATTATGAAACCCCTACCCTTGGTATGTATGTGTTCTTCAGCCTTGCCAGTTAGTGCATAGGCTGATAGTGCAGGTAGGAGGCAGAGTCAGGGACTAGCATCAACGCCAATTAGTGGTTTTGCCTTTACGCCACTGTGCACTTGGTCTGCATTCCACGGTAGGCAGCATCTATTAGTGGTGTTCGCAGGTGCAATGCCACGCGCTTAGTGGGTCTAGAGGGACTCTAACCCTGTGTTTTTGGGACAGAGTCCTGTGACTGTACACTAGTGCTCACTTTGCCAAGCTCTGTGAGCTTTAACAGGCTACGGCATTTATATTCCACTGTAGTGCGGTTCTATGAAGCAACAGAGTCCGCCTCTGTACACACCGGGTGACGTTAAACCACGTGTTTTCTTCTATTATACCGCCATATAGCGTCCGCCATTACTGGGCAGCAGATAACATCTCTGCACGGTGGACCACGGGCTGCTACTTTTTTTTCCTGTGTGTGTGTGATGGATCCTATGCACGTTCTTTCTGAGCAGGTAAAGCACCTGACTCAGATGTCTCAGAAACTTAATGGGGGACGAGTTCTGGCTCAGTCTCAGCAGCTGATAGCTGACACTGTGCTGGGGGCTTTATCATCTGGTGCTCACAGGACAGGGGCTCGAGCTGTTACATTAGTTTTCCGTGAGTCCCCGGTTAAATTGCCGAATTTAAAGTTTTCAAGGAGGGCTAAACTGTAAGCTTTTTTTCTCATTAACACCACACTCTTCTGGGGATGAAAGTCAGAAGGTAGGGGTCATTATGTCTCTGTTAAGGGGAGCCCCCCAGGCTTGGGATTTTTCCCTTCCTACCACTGCCCCTGAGAGAATGACTGTGGATGTATTTTTTGAGTCCCTGAGGCATATTTATGATGAGCCTGATCGGGTGCGTATGGCTGAGGACATGGTGATGAGTGTATATCAGGGGAAGCATTCAGCCGAGTGGTTTTGCTGAGAGTTCAGATGCTGGGATGCTAAGGACCTTTGGGATGATGCCACCCTCTGGGGCTTGTTCCGTACAGGCCTGTCTGAATGTCTGAAAGATGCCTTGGCACTTCACCCTCCTCCTGATTCTCTGGAGAACGCTATGACGCAGGCCGACCGAATGGATCGCAGGCTGCGGGCGAGAAATGTGATGCAGTTTGAGACCCCATTATTCTCCAGTGGAAGGGGAGCTGTTGTGAGTTCATTCTCGGGTTCACCAGTTGTGAGTTCCCCTTCTGGACTCCCTCTGGTGGTGACTTGAGGTGGTGCGGCTGGTTTGATCGGTGGAGATCTGCCACCTGAGAATGAGGATGACGATTGGATCTCAGGATTCTCAGATTGGATTTAAGACAGCCGACGCCCTATTCAGTTGCTGGTGATTCCTTCTGGCTTGTCAGCTCTTGGTTTTCAGCTCTGTTCCAGTCATCTAAAGCTAAGTTTTTCTGCTAATGTTCACACTTGATTTTGTTGGTCTATTCAGTTTTTGTGTGGTCTGCCAGCCCCGGCTGGGGGCTGAGCTGAATTTCCACTCTTATTTATCAGTATTTTGCCAATTGGCTTTTTGTCCCTTACTAGTTCGGTCTCTTTTTGCTCTGTCTCAGAATATTTCAGAGTGCTGATATAGTGGGAGAAGTCTAGTGACTTCAGGGTTAATTTTGCTATCATAAGTGTTGGACATTATTTTTGTAGGTTTTTTGCAGGTTGCAGATAGTGTCTTCCCTTTCCTTTCCTGTCTAGTTAGTTTGGGCCCCATCATTTGCTCAGCCTATTTTCCTGCCTGTGTTTGTGCCTTCATCTTGTTTCACCATCAGTACATGTGTGAGGGCTATCTATTCCTTTGGGGTCTGCTCTGGGGCAGTTAGTTTTCCCTTTTCTTGCTTTAGGCTTATGTAGTCCTCCGGCCATGACGAGGCGTCTAGGTTCATCGTAGGCATGCTCCACGGCTACTGCTAGTTGTGTGGTAAGATCAGGGATCTGCAATCTGCATAGTTACCAACCACTCTGGTTTTCTGTGGCTTAGCTTGTTTTGCTTTTTTCTCCTCGGTGACCCATTCATAACAGAATCACCAGCCATACCGCAGATTCTAGGGTACTCAAAAGCAGGAAAGAATTGTAAAAAAAAAAAAAGAAGTGTCAGAATTTTTTTTTTATATCTGTATATTTTTTCCTCTTTTTCTCTGGGGCTGTAGGAGGATTTTTTTTTAAATGGACATTAAGCAATTGTCTGATCGTGTGGAGCAGCTCACTGCTGAAGTGTGGGGAATTTCCGCCTACCTCGCTAATTCACATGCTGCTGAACCAAGGATCCCTACTCCTGATGTGTTTTTTGGGGATCGGTCTAAATTTTTGAATTTTAAGAGTAATTGTAAATTATTTCTTGCCTTGAAGCCTAATTCATCGGGGAGCTCTGCACAGCAGGTTAAAATTGTCATCTCCTTGCTGCGCGGCGATCCCCAGGATTGGGCATTTTCTTTGACACCTCAAGATCCTATTCTGACTAATGTGGATGCATTTTTTCAAGCCTTGGGGTTGTTGTATGATGAACCTAATGCTATTGATCAAGCTGAGAAAGCCCTATTGGCATTGAACTAGGGTCAGGATTCTGCAGAGTTATACTGTCAAAAATTCCAAAAGTGGGCGGTCCTTACTACCAGGAATAATGGTGCCTTGGCAGCTCTCTTTCGGAAGGGTTTGTCAGAAACCGTAAAAGATACTATGGTGGGATTTCCTGTTCCCTCTGGTCTTGACGATTCTGTCATTAGCCATTCAAATTGATCGGCGTTTACGTGAACGCAAAACTACACGAGAGGAGTTTCCACCTTTTGGACAAATGTCTGAACCTATGCAATGTGATAGAGTTTTGTCTACAGTAGGGCGCAACGTCAGGAGTTTAGAAGATGTAATAAGCTGTGCTTTTTCTGTGGAGACGGCTCTCATATTATTTCTGTCTGCCCAAAATGAGAGAAATGTTTTGCACACACATTTGCTGTGGGCAGTATACAACCTAAGTTTCTTTTGGCAATTACACTGATCTGCTCCTTATCCAAGGCTTTTGTGGATTCAGGAGCAGCGTTGAATCTGATGGATTTGGACTTTGCTAAACGTTATGGTTTTTCCATGACGCCTCTGCGGACGCCTATTCCTTTGAGGGGTATTGATGCTACTCCTTTGACGTAGAATAAACCTCAGTTTTGGACCCAGGTGACTGTGACGGGGTATACGACAGAGCAAGAAGGAACAACAGGCCGAGGGACGATCAAACGAGATTTATTAAGGCAGGGAGCATACAACATCATATATCCATAATGTCCTTGGAATCCATGAGAAGTCCACAATAAGTCCACACAATTGAAACAAATCCGGGCACCTCACGATAGTCCTTGTGCCAGATGTGATAACAATAATCCTTGCAATAGTCCACAGGATTCCACACAATCCCACGGACGTCACGAGCTGGCCTCAACTCAGTTCGTGACTCCTTCACGTCCGCACTCAAATCACAACTGATCTTAAAACAAGAATGTATAGTCAGGGCTCCTGGGATCAGCCCATCAGAAGGGGGGTAGGGGGTCACACCTACTATTCAATGGTTCGGGCCATCAGAAGATTCTAGAAATGTAAGGGCTCCACTGTGTCTACAGGATGTGTATTGTAGGTTATCTTCTGCTTAGGAAACAATAGCCAAAGTTCCACTAGCTGTTGACACAAACCTAAATTAGATTATGTCCAGGTACATCACAAGACATTGCAAAGTATTGGGGGAAGGAGACATGGTTAATTTACAGCAAATACAACCAGAGAAAAGTTAAATGACATATTATACAAAATACAGGACAGGGCAAAACTACAAATCATGACAATCCGTTCCCCTCCCAATTTGTGTACGTACTAGGGACCTCTACAGATCGCTTGTTAAGTACACACAGGCATGGCTGACCAGACTCAGGGCTCCTCCTGCCTGGACAGTCCATCTGCATTTTGGTGTTGGCTGCCTCTTCTATACTGTATGGTAAAGTTATAGGGCTGCAGAGCCAGGCTCCATCGTAGTAAACGTCCATTGTCCCCAGAGACTCAGTTCAGCCAGGTGAGGGGATTGTGATCAGTAATGACAGTGAATTCTCGTCCATACAGATACGGCCTTAGTTTCCTAAGGGCACACACTACAGCCAGACATTCTTTTTCAACAGTTGCATTGGCCACTTCTCGGTCCAGCAGTTTCCTGCTAAGGTAGGCGATGGGGTGTTCGTCCCCAGCTGCATTCACCTGGCTGAGGACAGCTCCCAGTCCATAAGCAGAGGCGTCCGTCTGCACAATGAATCTCCTCTTGTAATTTGGAGCAGCCAGAACAGGGTCGCAGACCAGGGCGTCCTTCAGCCGGTTAAAAGCCTCATCACAGGCTGGAGTCCAGATCACCAGCCGGGGCATCGTTTTCTTGGTCAGGTCGGTAAGAGGCTTGGCCACAGTGCTGAAATGCGAAACAAATTTTCGGTAATAACTGGCAGTGCCCAAAAAAGCCATAACTTGTTTCTTAGTTTGGGGTACAGGCCAGTCTCTAATAGCCTGGATTTTGGCAGGTTCAGGACGGAGCTTCCCTCCTCCTACTCTATGCCCTAGGTACTGGACTTCACCCATCCCCAATTGGCATTTATCGGGTCGAATGGTTAGGCCGGCTGAAAGAATCAGGTCAAGAATAATGGCTACTTGATTCAGATGTTCCTCCCACGTCTGGCTGAAGATCGCGATATCATCCAAGTAGGCACAAGCAAAGTCATCACATCCCCGGAGGATCTGGTCCACCATTCCCTGGAAGGTTGCCAGGGCATTCTTCATTCCAAAAGGCATGCTTAGAAATTCATACAGACCAAAGGGGGTTATAAAAGCGGACCGGTCTCTCCCTTCCTCCGTGAGAGGGATTTGCCAGTATCCCTTACTGAGATCCAAGGTAGTGACATATCGGGACCCAGCCAGTCGGTCTAGAAGTTCATCAATACGGGGCATTGGGTAAGGATCGCTGACGGTATGGTCGTTTAGTCGTCGATAGTCCACACAAAATCGAGTACTCCCATCCTTCTTGGGTACTAACACCACAGGAGAGGCCCAAGGGCTATGGGAGGCCTGGATTACCCCAAGCTGTAACATCTCCTCCAGTTCATGCTGCATGGTGTTTCGAACAGATTCAGGTACCCGGTAAGGAACCTGTTGTATGGGACGGATACCCTGAGTGTCCACATGATGTTGGGTGACGGTGGTTCAACCTGGTTGGGATGAGAAAGCAGCCCGTCTCTGTTGAAGCACTCCCAGAATCTGGTTTTTCTGCAAGGAATCCAGGTGATCTCCCAGAGGAACCTGTTCCACAGTGGATGGGGCTCTCGCTGCTTCCACGAGATCAGGTAGGGAGTCCTCATCCTCTTGACCGTCTTCTAAAGCTAGCCGACAGCTTGCTATCATTGGAAGGTTTCGGTCATGGTACTCCTTAATCATATTCACATGGACAGTCTTTTGTCTTAGCCCCTGATCATCTAAAGCAAGAAGATAATTGGTATCATTTAGTTTTCTGAGAACCCGGAAGGGACCCTCCCATGTTGTCTGCAGTTTATTCTGCCGATGGGGAACAATCATTAAGACCTGTTGTCCTTCTACAAACTCCCGATAGCGTGCTTTACGGTCATACCATGTCTTCTGTCTGGTTTGAGCCATACGCACATGACTCTGGGCTAAACTAGCGAGTTGAGCCAGGGTTTCTCGCAGCTTTAGGACATAAGGGACAACAGAGGCTCCTGTGTCTTCAACTTGTCCCTCCCAATATTCTTTTAGCAGGGTTAAGGGTCCTCGGACCTTTCTTCCATAGAGTAGTTCAAAGGGGGGAAACCCGGTGGACTCCTGGGGAACTTCCCGATAGGCAAACAAGAGATGGGGTAGGTACTTCTCCCAGTTTGAATCTCTGTCAGTGAAGGCCCTCAGCATATTCTTCAGAGTGCCATTGAATCGTTCACAAAGTCCATTTGTTTGGGGATGATACGGAGTCGTTCGGATCGCTCGTACTCCACAGGTGCGCCACAGACACTGGACCAGCTCTGACATGAACTGGGAGCCTTGGTCTGACAAGATCTCACTGGGGAATCCTACTCTGGTGAAAATGGTAACCAGGGCCTCGGCCACCTTGGCTGCAGAAATACTTGACAAGGCCACAGCTTCTGGATATCGGGTGGCATAGTCCACAACAGTGAGAATGTACTGCTTTCCAGATTTACTTGGTTTAGCCAGAGGTCCAATGATATCGACAGCTACTCTTTGAAAGGGTTCTTCTATTTTAGGGAGCTGTTGCAGGGGTGCCTTTGGGTGATCTCCGGGTCGCCCTCTACGCTGACATATGTCGCAAGTTCGGCAGAAATGCGCTACGGCTTGGGAAATCCCAGGCCAATAGAAAGATTGAGTCAATCGTCTCTCAGTGCGGGTTTTACCTTGATGGCCAGCAGTAGGAATGTCATGAGCAAGGTGTAATAGGGGAATTCTGTATTTCTGAGGAACAATCAGCTGTTTGCTATAAGTCCAGGGCTTATCTAGGGAGTCAGCATTGGTATCCCGATACAGAAGTCCATTTTCTCTGATAATTCTTTCCCCGTTCTCCCCCAACTGCCCTATCTCAGCTCGAGCTCTAAAACTAGCTAGGGTGGGGTCAGTATCTACCTCTTGTCTAAACTGAACTTTATCCCAAGTAACACTCACATTGTCCCCACAAGAAGAACCACTCACCGGCTGTGACGGCAGTTCTGGTGGCCTCATTTCCGTGGATGGGTTGTACACGTCCACATTAGCTGCTCTCTTGGCTTGACTTCTGGTTACCGCACCGACAAAGTGGCAATGAAGATTTCCCACATCATTTCCTAGAAGAACGTCTGCAGGGAGGCCGCTCATCACAACCACCACGCATTGTTTTGCCCCAAAGCCTTAATCCAGGGTCACACTCGCTCTTGGAATATATCTCTGGGTACCTCCAGCCAATTCAATGGCGATTCCTGGTCCCTTTTGAATTGCTTCTGGTTGAATTACTCGGGGATCGGCTATGGTGAGAAAAGCCCCATTGTCACGGAAGCCAACAACTTTTTGGCCATCCAGCACGACCTCCTGTAGATGTTTGTGCTGAAGATCAGAAGAACAGGTGGCTGGGGCTCGCACCCCATAGACTCCGGTTAGGGGAGCCAGGATATCAGAGTCACTTGGCAAGTCATCAGGGACTGAATCCAGCTCTTCTCCTGGTGAGGGTGTCTGTAGATAATGAACAGGCAAAGGCGGTCTGTAGCTGTCCTGCCTCCGAACACCTGGACATTGGAATTGCAGATGCCCAGGCTTCCCACATCTATAACATCTGCGCTCTGGGATTCTTCCTCCACGTCGTAGTCCCGAACGTGGAGCAGGAGTAATGCGAGGCACAGTCACACGAAGGTCACCATGTGTTGATGGTCTAGTGGGATGGTGAATATTGGAGGCCGAAGGACCAGGGGCCGTCAGCGTGGGGGGGATGGTAGTTTTTTTTTCACTGAGTAGTAGTTTTTTCCACTGAGGCTTGATGGTGAGAGCCTCATCAGCTAGAGCTGCAGCTTCCTCCACAGTGGCTGGTCTCCTTTCACGCACCTATTCCGGATCTCAGCAGGGCACTTGAAGTAAAACTGCTCTTTTAGGATGACTTGGAGGAAGGTCTCCCAAGTTAAGGCCTCCTATCCCTCCAGCCAGCGATGACATATTTGTTTGAGTCTGTGGGCATACATCTTGAAGGACACTTCCTCATCACAGGCTAAAGTACAGAACTGGGTCCTGTAAGTGTCTGGGGTCACAGTATAATATTCTAGAATAGTCTGTTTAATCTCCGCATACTCACAGTTCCACCGAGGGTCCATAGCTCTATAGGCTGCGGCAGCTCCACCCTCTAAGAGCCCCACCAGATGTCGGACTCGCTCCCTTTCCGGGACTTCCATTAATCGACACTGATGCTCAAAGTCCTGGAAGAAGCCCTCAATGTCACCTGAAGCCTCATTAAACGGCTTGAAGTCTTTGCGGGACACTCTGGGGAGTTCCCTCATGGTGGGTGCTGGGGCTACAGTCTGTCTGGAGCTTCTAGCTGCTTCCAAAGCGAGCTGCCTCTCCAGTAATGCCCTCTCTTGAGCTCTATGAATTGCCTCCCTCTTATCTTCTATGGTAGCATCTTCTCCCAGCAATGCCATCTGCCTCTCCAGCAATGCCCTCTCATTAGCTCCGCGCTTGACTTCCCTCTTATCTTCTATGGTAGCCTCTTCTCCCAGCAATGCCAACTCCACCTCGTACCACACAACCCACTGACTTTTTTGGGTATTTACCTCTGGCTGCAGTCTTTCCTCCGTTTGCTGTGGGGATCCTTCCTCAGCGTCATCTTGCAGGCGAACTCCTTCCAAAGCCTCAATCAGCTGCTCCTTGGAGAGTCCCTTGTAGCTGACTCCCAGTTCACGGGCCTTTGTAGGTTCACCGCAGTCCAGTTCTTGTACTCTACGGTGCTGGTTCCAGATGTTGATGGGCCGTTGTACTCCATTCCTTCTGCTCTGATCCCACTGCTGCCACCAGTTTGTGACGGGGTATACGACAGTGCAAGAAGGGACAACAGGCCGAGGGACGATCCAACGAGATTTATTAAGGCAGGGAGCATACAACATCAAATATCCATAATGTCCTTGGAGTCCATGAGAAGTCCACAATAAGTCCACACTATGGAAACAAATCCAGGCACCTCATGATAGTCCTTGTGCCAGATGCGATAACAATAATCCTTGCAATAGTCCACAGGATTCCACACAATCCCACGGACGTCACGAGCTGGCCTCAACTCAGTTTGTGACTCCTTCACGTCCGCACTCAAATCACAACTGATCTTAAAACAAGAATGTATTGTCAGGGCTCCTGGGATCAGCCCATCTGAAGGGGGGTAGGGGTCACACCTACTATTCAATGGTTTGGGCCATCAGAAGATTCTAGAAATTTAAGGGCTCCACTGAGTCTACAGGATGTGTATTGTAGGTTATCTTCTGCTTAGGAAACAATAGCCAAAGTTCCACTAGCTGTTGACACAAGCCTAAATTAGATTATGGTCCAGGTACATCACAAGACATTGCAAAGTATTGGGCGAAGGAGACATGGTTAATTTACAGCAAATACAACCAGAGAAAAGTTAAATGACATATTATACAAAATACAGGACAGGGCAAAACTACAAATCATGACCGTGACGATGCGGGTTGCCCAGGAAGTTGCCGGGTTGCCGGGACGATGCGGGTTGCCCAGTTGCCCAGGGGAAGAGTCTTGAGGAGAATTTTTGGCTCATCTTTCATTGTTTTTAAGAAATCTCAAGATGGAAGAGGCCAGGAGCCATTTGGTGAGCTGCATTTCTTGCTACATGTTCACAGATTTACCAGTGGAAAAGCCAAACTTCACATGCCACAAATGCAAGCTTGTGTCCCTGTTGGAGGAAAAGTTGCAAAATCTCGAAGAGAGGTTAGCTACGTTGAAGATCATTAAGGAAGGTGAAGAGTTCTTGGACAGAGCAGAATTATCTCTTCATGTTACAGAAAGAGAAGAAATTCGAAGTGCACGTGAAGAAACAGAGGAATGGAGACAAGTGACCCAGAGAATCAGGAGGATCAGGAGGCAGTCAGCACCCATACTGCTCAGAAACCAGTACCAGGCTCTCACGCAGGAAAACGATGAAGAAATACATCAGGATAAGACTTTGCCAACAGACAGCAACCTTGTACGCCTTCAGAGTCCTCCTGGATGGAGAAAGAAAAATGTTGTGAAGAAGAAACGGAGAGTGGTGGTCATGGGGGATTCCCTGTTGAGAGGAACAGAGGCCGCTATCTGCAGACCGGATATAACTTCAAGAGAAATGTGCTGTCTCCCAGGTGCAAAAATTAAAGATGTGTCTGACAGGATATCAGGACTCTTCAGACGTACAGATGACTACCCATTCCTGCTACTACATGTGGGGACAAATGACACCGCAAGAAACGACCTGGAAACCATCTGCAGAGACTTTGAAGACTTAGGCAAGAAAGTGAAAGAACTGGGAGCGCAGGTGGTCTTCTCTTCCATCCTCCCAGTGGATGGCCATGGAACAAGGAGGTGGAATAAGATTCTGCAGGTGAACAACTGGCTACGTCGATGGTGCCGTCAGCAACGATTTGGATTTCTGGATCACGGAGTGAACTACTTATACGATGGACTACTTGCTAGAGATGGGGTGCACCTTACGAAGACTGGAAAGCAGGTATTTGGAAGTCGCCTTGCTACACTTGTAAGGAGAGCTTTAAACTAGAACAACATGGGAAGGGAAGCAAAAGACCAGGAAAAGCCATACACCTGACAAATGCTATTGAGAACTCTGCTATTAGAAGTGGAAAGGAAGAACAAAGACAAAAGAATCTAATTAATAAAAATATTGGAGAAAGAGAAACCAATCACAAACTAAAATGTTTCTATACTAATGCACAAAGCATGGGCAACCAACAAGGAGAATTGGAACTACTAACACAGGAAAAGAAATATGATGTCATTGGAATCACTGAAACTTGGTGGGACAATACACATGATTGAAATACAAGACTAGAAGGATACAACTTATTTGCAAGAAACAGACTTGATAAACGAGGAGGGGGTGTCGCATTGTATGTTAGAAACGCGTATATCTGCACAGAGATTGAAGCTTCAGAGACTGGGAGTTCTGTGGAAACTGTTTGGGTAAGAATACAAGGACAGAACAATGGAAAGGACACCATTGTAGGCATTTACTACAGGCCGCCTGTGCAAGCTGAAGATATGGATGAACTCTTTATGCATCAAATGGCCAAGTTCTCCAAAAAATATGACATAGTTGTCATGGGAGATTTCAACTATCCAGACATTTGTTGGGAATCTCTCTCAGGCAAAACTAACAGGTCAAGGAAATTCTTATCCTCTCTTGCTGACAACTTTATCTTCCAAAAGGTAAGGGAGAAAACAAGGGGAACTGCTACCTTAGATCTAATCCTTATAAACAGGGAGGAAATGGTTGAGGAGGTAAAAGTGGCTGGGACCCTAGGAGGTAGCGACCATGCTATTTTAGAATTTTGGATAACTAGAGGCGGAAGACCTGTGAAGACTCAGACATCAAGGTTAGATTTCAGAAAGGCAGATTTTAAGGGATTCAGAAAGAGAATTGGAGGGATCCAATGGCTGGATATCCTTAAACACAAAAGTGTCCAGGAAGGATGGGAAATCTTGAAAAATGAAATTCTCAAAGCACAGTTGTTAACTATTCCGAAAAGAGGGAAGAATAGGAAGCATTTAAGGAAACCAGGATGGATGAACACAGAACTTAAGCACATGCTAAAAAGGAAGAAAAAAATGTTTATAAAATGGAAAGAGGGAGGCATATCTAAAGAAGAATATAATGCTGTCTGCAGAACCTGCAGGGCACAAATCAGATTAGCTAAAGCTGAAAATGAATTGAGGCTTGCAAGAGATGTCAAAAGCAATAATAAAGGATTTTGGGGATATGTCAAAAGTAAAAGAAAAGTCAAAGATGCTATAGGATTTTTACAGGATGAAAATGATGAAATGGTAAGACAGGATGTTGAGAAGGCTGAACTTTTAAATTCCTATTTTGCATCTGTTTTCTCTCAGAAATGAAATGTAACATCAATTGTTATTCACTGTCCTATTAAAGGAATAGAAGAATACAGGATATATATAAACAGAAAGATAGTGAGGAAACACTTAGCTAACCTAAATGAATTCAAGTCTCCAGGTCCAGATGAATTACACCCCAGAGTACTGAAGGAGATAGCAGAAGAAATTTTTGAACCCCTCTCCATAATCATGGGTTTGTAACTAATAAGTCATGTCAGACTAACTTAATTTCCTTCTATGACGGTATCACTGATTGGGTGGATCAAGGAAATGCTGTAGATATAGTATATCTTGACTTCAGCAAAGCATTTGACAAAGTCTCTCATACAATCCTTATTGAAAAAATGACTAAGTATGGAATGGACAAGGCAACTGTTAGGTGGATTCATAACTGGCTTAGTGATCGGACCCAAAGAGTGGTCGTAAATGGCTGCACATCCAGTTGGAAGAATGTCTCAAGTGGGGTACCACAGGGCTCTGTCCTGGACCCTGTATCGTTCAACATCTTTATCAACGATTTAGATGAAGGAATTGAGGGTAAACTGATTAAATTTGCTGATGACACAAAGCTAGAAGGGATAGCTAATACTAGAGAAGAGAGAGAGAGGATTCAAAAAGATTTAAATAAACTGGAGAAGTGGGCAGTAACTAACAGAATGGTTTTTAACAGGGAGAAATGCAAAGTACTACATCTGGGCAATAAAAATGAAAAAAGCATATACAGAATGGGAGGAATAGGGCTAAGTGACAGCACATGTGAAAAAGACTTGGGTATACTAATAGATCACAGACTGAATATGAGTCAACAGTGTGATGCAGCAGCAAAAAAGGCAAATGCAATTCTAGGATGTATTAACAGAAGCATACAGTCTAGATCTCGTGAAGTCATTATTTCCCTCTACTCCTCTTTGGTCAGACCTCATCTGGAATATTGTGTCCAGTTTTGGGCACCACATTTTAAAAAAGACATCAACAAACTGGAGCAAGTTCAGAAAAGAGCCACCAGAATGGTGACCGGTCTGCAAACTGTTATGATTGAGTCACCGTAGGAGGCAGACACAAAAATAGAAGCTACGTCCAGAAAACCAGAGAAGTTGGTAACTATCAGATTGCAGAACCCTGAACCTATCAGCACAACTAGCAGTAGCCGTGGGGGGTTCCTACGGTGCCCTAGACCCCTCGATCACAGCCGGAGAGCTAAATAGCCTAAAGACAGAAAAGGAAATCTAAACTGCCCCAGAGCAGACCCCAAAGTAAAAGGCAGCCCCCAACATATAATGACGGTGAAGCAAGATGAAAAAACACTCACACAGATAGAAAGATAGGCTGAGCAAACGATGGGGCCCAAGCTAACTAAACAGAACAGGAAAGGAAGGTTGCTGTCTGCAATCTGCCAAAACCCTATCAAAGACATAAGCCAACAAGCTGATATGAAAAAAGACCCTGAAGCAGCTAGGCTTCAAAAACTAAATCAGCACTCAGGTATTTTCAGAAGACAGAGCTAAAGGAATTCAGCTCACCCCAGCAGGGAATGGCAGAAATCCAGAAAAACAAAGCAAAACAAAGTCAAAGCACAAATGCAAAAAGCCGAGCAGAAAACTTAGCTTTAGAAGAGCAGGAATTCAGACTGGTCTCCAAGGATCCCACAGAGAAGTCACCCGCAGGGCAGAAGGGCGTCGGCAGCCTTATATCCAGTCAGTAACTCCACTCAGCCAGTCATCATCAACAGGCTCAGGTGTTTGATAATCAGGCTCACTACCTTTCTTCACCAGTTCCTCGGGCCTCAGTAGTGAAGGGGAAAATGAACTCACAACAGCAAACCCTGTCTTATGAGGAAAGGTTGCAGGATTTGGGAATGTTTAGTTTGCAAAAGAGAAGACTGAGAGGAGACTTAATAGCTGTCTACAAATCTCTAAAGGGCTGTCACATTGTAGAAGGATCGACTTTATTCTCATTTGCACAAGGAAAGACTAGAAGCAATGGGATGAAACTGAATGGGAGGAGACACAGATTAGATATTAGAAAAAACATTTTGACAGTTAGAGTGATCAATGAGTGGAACAGGCTGCCACGAGAAGTGGTGAGTTCTCCTTCAATGGAAGTCTTCAAACAGAGGCTGGACAGACATCTGACTGGGATGATTTAGCGAATCCTGCTTTGAGCAGGGGGTTGGACCAGATGGTCCAGGAGGTCCCTTCCAACTCTACGTTTCTATGATTCTATGCCCCAGACCACCAAGAAAATTGTAAATTTTTGGTGCTGCATAATTTGCATGATACTATTGTTCTGGGTTTTCCTTGGTTGCAAACTCATAATCCAGTTTTGGATTGGAAATCTGGGTCTGTGGTGAGTTGGGGTTGTCAGTGTGTTCTTAGGGACGCTCCTGTTTTCTCCACCTCTCCTCAGTCTCATGATATTCCTGATTATCTAGCCAATTTTTCTGATGTATTTAGTGAGAGCAAGTTTGCGTCTTTGCCTCCTCATAGGAGTTATAACTATGCTATTGAGTTGATGCCTGGGTGTAAATTTCCCAAGGGTCGGCTTTTCAACTTATCAGTACCTGAACATGATACTATGCAATCCTATATTAAGGAGTCATTGGAGAAGGGGCATATTAGACCATCCTCGTCACCTTTAGGTGCTGTTTTTTTTTTTGTGGCCAAGAAAGATGGTTCATTAAGACCGTGTATTGATTATCGTTCCCTTAACAAGATGACTGTTAAATATCAGTACCCATTACCTCTGATGTCTGATTTATTCTCCAGAGTTGAGTGCCAGCTGGTTTACTAAGCTTGACCTCAGGGGGGCGTATAATCTTATTCGTATCAAGCACGGGGATGAATGGAAGACGGCGTTTTTGATCATCTATCTGGATGATATTTTGATCTTTTCTAGTGATTGGGATTCTCATGTGGAACACGTCCGGACTGTGTTCCGGATTTTGAGAGAGAATTCCCTGTTTGTTAAGGAATCGAAATGCCTCTTTGGTGTACAGACGATTTCATTTTTGGGATTTATCTTATCTCCATCGACTATTGAAATGGACCCGGCCAAGGTACAGGCCATTTATGATTGGGTTCAGCCTACTTCTTTGAAGGCCCTCAAGAAGTTTTTGGGTTTTGCTAATTTCTATTGTAAATTTATAGGTAATTTTTCTGGTATTGTCAAACTACTGACTGATCTGACCAAGAAGGGCGCTGATGTGCTGAATTGGTCTCCTGAGGCTATCTCAGCATTTCAGGAGCTTAAGCAGAGATTTACTTCAGCTTCAGTTTTACGGCAACCTGATGTCTCACTTCCATTTCAGATGGAGGTAGATGCTTTTGAGATTGGTGCAGGAGCTGTTTTGTCCCAAAAAGACCCTGTGACTTCTTCATTGGTTGGAGGGAGCTAGACATCAAGTTGTGGTCCTCAGCGATCAAAAGAATTTGATTTATCTGGAGTCGGCCAAGCACTTGAATCCTAGACAGGCTAGATGGGCCTTGTTTTTTCATGCGTTTTAATTTTGTGGTCTCTTTTCTTCCGGGCACTAAGAATGTTAAGGCAGACGCCCTTTCTAGGAGTTTCTTTGTCGATTCTCTTAGTGTGACCGAGCCTACAACCATCCTAGGTGAGGGGGTAGTTCTTTCTGCCATTTCGCCCGATTTGAGACGTGCCCTGGAGGAATTTCAGGAGGATAAACCTGAGCGTTGGCCTATGGGAAAATTGTATGTTCCTGACCAGTGGAGAAAGAGAGTGATGTCTGAAATTCATTGCTCCGCATTGGCTGGTCATCCAGGTATTTTTGGTACCAGAGATTTGGTGATTCGGTCCTTTTGGTGGCCTGCCTTATCTCATGACGTCAGGAATTTTGTACAGTCCTGTGGGACTTGCTCTCGGTCTAAACCTTGTTCTCGTTCTAGTGGGTTGCTGATGCCCTTGCCGCTGCCCAAGAGGCCATGGACCCATATCTCAATGGATTTTATTTCTGATCTTCCTTTCTCTCAGAGAATGACTGTTATATGGGTGATTTGTGATAGATTTTCGAAGATGGTCCATTTTGTACCACTCCCAAAGTTGCCATCTTTTGCTGAGTTGGTGCCCTTGTTTTTACAACAGGTGGTTCGGTTACATGGGATTCCTGAGAACATTGTGTCCGACAGAGGAGTTCAGTTTGTTTCCAGATTCTGGAAAGCCTTTTGTTCCAATCTGGGAATTCAGTTATCCTTCTCCTCTGCGTTTCATCCCCAGACCAATGGACAGACTGAGAGAACAAACCAGACCTTGGAGTCTTATTTGAGAAGTTTTATATCTGCTGATCAGGATGATTGGGTCTCATTTTTGCCCTTGGCCGAATTCGCACTGAACAATAGAGCTAGTTCTGCCACTATGATGTCACGCTTTTTCTGTAATTTTGGGTTTCATCCTCGATTCTCTAAAGGGCAAGTGGAATCTTCGTCCTGCCCTGGTGTGGACACTGTGGTTAAGAGAATGCAGCAGATATGGGACCAAGTGGTGGATAAGTTGTCACTCTCTCAGGAAAAGGCCTAGCGATTCTCCAACCGGCATAGGACCATTGGTCCCCGGTTTAAAGTGGGTGATATGGTTTGGTTGTCGTCTAAGAATATTCCTATGAAGGTTCTAAATTTAAGCCAAGATTTATTGGTCCTTATAAGATTTTGGAAATTCTTAATCCTGTTTCGTTTCGATTGGCTCTTCCAGTTGCGTTCAAGATCCATAACGTATTTCACAAATCTCTGTTGAAGAGGTTTGTGGAGCCAGTGGTTCCTGTGGCAGCACCTCCTGACCCTGTGTTGGTCGAAGGCAATGTGGGATATGAGGTAGAGAAAATATTGGATTCTCGTTTGGTTAGACGGAGACTCCAGTATTTGGTCAAATGGAAGGGTTATGGCCATGAGGATAATTATTGGGTCTCTGCCTCCGATATTCTTGCCAATAGAATGGTTCGTGCTTTTCACCGGGCCCTTCCTAATCGGCCTGGTGGCGTGGATGAGGGTTCGGTGACCCCTCCTCAAGGGGGGGGTACTGTTGTGAGTTCATTCTCGGGTTCACCAGTTGTGAATTCCCCTTCTGTACTCCCTCTGGTGGTGACGGGAGGTGGTGCGGCTGGTTTGATCTGTGGAGATCTGCCACCTGAGAATGAGGATGACGATTGGATCTCAGGATTCTCAGATTGGATTTAAGACAGCCGACGCCCTATAAAGTTGCTGGTGATTCTTTCTGGCTTGTCAGCTCTTGGTTTTCAACTCTGTTCCAGTCATCTAAAGCTAAGTTTTTCTGCTAATGTTCACACTTGATTTTGTTGGTCTTTTCAGTTTTTGTGTGGTCTGCCAGCCCTGGCTGGGGGCTGAGCTGAATTTCCACTCTTATTTATCATTTTGGCAATTGGCTTTTTGTCCCTTCGGTCTCTTTTTGCTCTGTCTCAGAATATTTCAGAGTGCTGATATAGTGGGAGAAGTCTAGTGACTTCAGGGTTAATTTTTCTATTAGAAGTGTTGGACATTATTTTTGTAGGGTTTTTTGCAGGTTGCAGATCATGTCTTCCCTTTCCTTTCCTGTCTAGTTAGTTTGGGCCCCATCATTTGCTCAGCCTATTCTCCTGCCTGTGTTTGTGTCTTCATCTTGTTTCACCGTCAGTACATGTGTGGGGGCTATCTATTCCTTTGGGGTCTGCTCTGGGGCAGTTAGTTTTCCCTTTTCTTGCTTTAGGCTTATGTAGTCCTCCGGCCGTGACGAGGCGTCTAGGTTCATCGTAGGCACGCTCCACGGCTACTGCTAGTTGTGTGGTAAGATCAGGGATCTGCAATCTGCATAGTTACCAACCACTCTGGTTTTCTGTGGCTTAGCTTGTTTTGCTTTTTTCTCCTCGGTGACCCATTCATAACAGGGAGCCAGTCCTACATTGGAGTCCATGGAGATGGGAGCTATCAACCTCAAAGAGAAAGAAAGGAGACAGCAGCGTTTCAGAAATCTGTGTTTTTAATGCGGTGATCCAGGACAATGGAAAAAGGACTGTCCCCCTGCCCACCGACTAACAAGCGGCTGAGTCTGGGTGATCATCTTGGAGGGCACTCAGACACTCAGGTACCCCTTTCTTCATTTTCTAAGATACTGTTAAAGGTTGAACTTGGTGTTAAAAACTGATTTTCCCTTACTTCGGCTTTTGTGGACTGTGGGTCATCATTGAACCTGATTGATTCTAAGCTGGTGGTCAGCTGTAGATTAGGGACAGTTAGGTTGGAGACTCCTATAAAAATAATGACCATTGATTCTACATCTCTCACCAAGGACGGTCACCGTTTTGTTTCTGAAGAATTTACCCTCAGAGTTTAGACACTTCATCAGGAGTATGTCATGTTTTGTTTTGGATAACCTCCCTGCTGGCCTGGTGTTAGGGTTTCCCTGGTTGCAACGACATAACCCAATTATTGACTGGGGTTCCTGGGATATTGTTAAATGGGGATCTAATTGTTCTGAAAGTTGTCTTGCTACTGTGTCTGTGTCGTCCGTTGGTCTGGAAGGTATTCTGGAGTACCTAAAGGACTATGTGGACGTTTTCTCTGAAAAAGAGGCTGAAGTTTTACCACCACATCGCCCATTTGATTGTACCATTGACCTGGTTCCAGGTGCTAAATTGCCCAAGGCTAGCTTGTGTAACCTCTTGGGTCCTGAGAGGGCTGGTATGAAAGAATACATTTCCGAGAGTCTTCCTAAAGGACACATTCTTCCTTCTGTTTCTCCCATGGTGGCGGGGTTCTTTTTCGTAAAGAAAAAAGACAGTGGTTTGAGCCCATGCCTCGATTTTCAAGAGTTAAATAAGATAACTGAGAAATACTTACCCCCTCCCACTTATTCCTGATTTGTACAACCAGTTGTCTGGGGCTAAGTGGTTTTCGAAATTGGATCTGCTGGGGCCATATAGCTTTATCCGGGTCTGGGAGGGGGATGAGTGGAAAGCTGCTATTCTCACTACTGAAGGGTTGTTTGAGAACTTGCCTTTCGGTCTGACCAATGCACCAGCAGTCTTCCAAAATTTCATCACTCATGTGTGCTCTGACTTTATTGGGCGTTTTATGGTTGTGTATTTGGATGACATACTTACCTACTCGCCTGATAAACAGGCTCACATTGGTAATCTTCGGGAAGTTCTCCCAAGGCTCCGGGAGAACTGTCTCTTTGCTAAGCTAGAGAAATGTCCATTCTTTGTTCAGGAACTGTCTTTTCTGGGGTTCATTGTTGTCACGTCCCCTACCGGCGCCGTCACCTACCTACGCAGGCCCGGGAGCACCTCTCGCCGCGCTTCAACTCCACGGCGAGCCCCCGCTCCCGATATCCGGCCTCCTAGATGTCGGTCCCGCGCGCGTGCGCCCGACGTTTCACCCGGTGCTCAG
Organism: Dendrobates tinctorius; assembly: GCF_039654945.1. Classification (NCBI taxonomy): domain Eukaryota; kingdom Metazoa; phylum Chordata; class Amphibia; order Anura; family Dendrobatidae; genus Dendrobates; species Dendrobates tinctorius. The sequence goes on along the minus strand of NW_027362340.1, from coordinate 81,858 downwards.
ACTGATGGGACCTCTGATGCGCTGGCTCCGCCCCCAACATGGTGGCGCCCACCGGCCATATCTTCCCGGCGTCTTCCCAGGTAAGACGCCTGTTGACCCTGCGGTGTTGCTGTCCGTTCGGCCACCGTTCGCCCAGCGTTCGCCCATTCTTCAGGCCCTTTATTTCTTCTGTGTGTACCCTGTCAGTCCTGTGTCTAGCAACTACTGTGTCCTTCTCTAGTGCTCCTCCTGTGCCCCTGTCTCCCTGGCTCTTGTGTCTCGCTTCCCCTGCTCCTATCTCCGTTAGGTTCTTTGGGCTTCCCTAGCCTATGTGTGCTTTGCATTGTTTCCCCTGAGCTCTGTGTCTTTTGTTACCTTATACCTCCCTCTCTTGCAGCCTCCGTCCCCCGTCTGAACCGGCTACTCCCTGCCTCTGGATCTGCAGCCACTGTTAGCTCCTCCGTTGTAGCCTCTCGGATTCTCTACTTCTGATTCCCTAGTTCCTACCCAGTCGTCCCTTTGGCTCCGGCTGTCACTGTTTCATCCCTTGTGGGCCTGCCCCTAACACTCCCTGTATAGGGGGTGGCTCCTCCTGGCCAGCTCATTCGCAGGGGCTCTGGAGCCATGACCCAGAGGGTCCACTCCGGGTTGTACCTCTCTCCTCTCCATACCACAACCATAACAATTGTGTCTGCTGAGGGTTATCGCATGGATCCTAATAAGGTGCAGGCCATTGTCGATTTGTTTCAACCTCATGATTTGAAGGCTCTGCAGCATTTCTTAGGATTCTCAAATTATTATCGCAAGTTTATGAGGGGGTTCTCACAGGTAGTTAAACCTTTGGCAGATCTGACTCAAAAGGGGGCTGATATCAAGAATTGGTCAGCCACAGCGGTGGCAGCATTTCAGTTTTTAAAAAAATGTTTCATGTCTGCTCCGGTTCTTATTCAACCGGACCTGTCTGAACCAATTATTGTTGAAGTGGAAGCCTCAGAGGTGGGGGTGGGGGCGGTGTTGTCCTTGGGACCTGCCACTTTGACTAATTTGAGACCCTGTGCCTTTTTCACTTAGACGTTCTCTCCTGAGGACAGAAACTATGATGTTGGGAATCGAGAACTTCTGGGCGTGAAGTTGGACTTTGAAGAATGGAGGCATTTATTGGAGGGGGCTGTCTATCCTATTACCGTGGTTACCGACCACAATAACCTAGTTTGAGTCTGCTAAAAGGTTGACTCCTAGACAGGCGAAATGGTTGCTTTTTTTCCCCGATTCCAGTTCTCCATCACTTTTCGGCCAGGATCCAAAAATGTCATGGCTGATGCCTTGTCACGCAATCTGGATCCGGTGTCTCCCCCTGAACCTCCATCCTCCATTCTTCAGCCTGGGGTGATGGTGGCGGGTGTGTCTACTGTGTTGGAGTGGGAGATTAAGGAAGCTCAGTCTCTTGCCCCTCTGGCTAAGTTGGTGGATAAACTTTTTGTACCAGTTCAATTTCGTCTCAGGGTTCTTTGGGAGTTCCACGACTCAGTTCTAGGTGGACATCCAGTGATCTAGGCTACCCAGAGGGCCATCGCTAGGATATTCTGGTGGTCTTCTTTAGCCTCTGATGTCAGGGAATTTGTGTCTGCTTGTGGGGTATGTGCTCGCGTGAAAAACCCCCATAACTGACCGGCGAGGGAATTGGTGCCTCTGCCAATTCCTGATAGACCCTGGACCCATTTGTCCATGGATTTTATCACCAATCTTCCTCTTTCCAAGGGTAATATTGTAATTTGGGTCGTGGTGGACAGGTTTAGTAAGCAGGCACATTTTGTACCCTTGGCGGCTTTATGTAATGCGGAAACGTTGTCCAGATTGTTTGCTGAGCATGTGGTGCGGTTTCATGGGGTTCCCCTGAATGTGGTGTCTGATAGGGGGGTACAATTTGTTTCCAGATTTTGGAGGGCGTTTTGTAAAAGGTTTGGTATTGGTCTGTCTTTTTCATCCGCTTATCATCCGGAGACTAATGGTCAGACTGCGCAGACCAATCAGTCTCTGAAGCAAATTCTGCATTGCCTGATCTCAGCCTGACAGAATGATTGGAGTACTGCGTTACCTTTGGCCAAGTTCGCGGTTAACAACCGCATTAACCAGTCTACGGGCATATCCCCCTTTTTCTGCAGCTATGGGTTTCATCCACATTTTGGAGAGTTCTCCTGTCTCGACTTTGGGTGTCCTGGGGCGGATGAGAAAATCCATCGGTTGGGGAAGTTATGGCGGGAGGTCCAAAGGAACATTACGAAGGCTCAGACTAAATATAAGGTTTTTGCAGACAAAAAACGTTCCGTGGGACCTGTGTTCCAGGTTGGGGATAAGGTATGGTTGTCTACTAAGAACATAAGGCTCAAGGTCCCCTCTTCGAAACTTGGACCTAAATTTATTGGTCCTTATGAAATTACAGAAGCCGTTAACTTGGTGGCTTTTCGGTTGTGTCTCCCGCCTTCTCTATGGATCCCCAGCGTTTTCCATAGGTCCCTTTTGAAACCTGTGGGGTCCTGTGGGGAGGGATCATTGTCTTCCCCGCTCCCAGTTTTGGTAGATAGGCAGTCTGAGTACGAGGTGGAACGAATTGTTGACTCTAGGTTGGTCCGTCGCACTCTTCGATATCTTGTACATTGGAAAGGCTACGGTCCGGAGGACCGGTCATGGGATCCTGCCCGATTGGTTCATGTGGATCAGATGGTCCGTGCCTTTCATGAAAGGTATCCTGAGAAACCTGGGGTCCAGTGGCCCCCTCCCGTTGAGAGGGGGTACTGTCATGATCCAGAACGGGGTTTTATCTTTGTCCCGTCCTGGTCAGACAGGGGTTAATTGTTTCTGCCTCTCTCTGGCAGAGGGCAGCTATTTAGTTGCCAATTGACCTAGATCCGGTGTCAGTTATACTCTTTCCTTTGGCTGAGTTAGTTGACCCCTTGCGTGCCTGTGCCTTGTGTCTGTGTAAAATAATGCATATCCTGTAAAATACTCAGGACTAGTTACCAGATAAAAATATAGTGGTTTATTTGGTTTCTTCCATCAAAGAAAGGTTATTACAGAAAAACAGGTGAATAAAAATAGGTGAAAGAGAAATTGTCCATTAGATCATGCTCTGAGATCCCAAATGGCAAAAGCAACATGTATCCTTCTTCTCTCCGAGATCCTGAATAGCAAATGGCTGCTGTGTCTCAGTTCGGCTTCTCACATCGCCGTCAAGTAATATACCAGCTGTTATGTCATGTCATCTTGCGTCTGTCTCTCATGATGGTGAGGGAAGAAGAGAGCGACCTCTACAGTTAGCCATGAATTATATACGTCTCCTAAAGAACGTGGTCTCTACATATATGGAGCTGTCTTTCTACCATGAGCCAAGCTTAAAAATAGCCTATGTCATGTAAGCTAAAGCATTCTACAGAACTGGGTCTTATAAGAAATTAACGGATTATTAATATTTAACAATTCCCCCTTTTGAGGGAGACAGACATTAATTGGAACCCTCAAATATAACGATCTTTTTTCTTCTTTTCTTTTTCTTTGACAAAATAATTTAATATCAATAATAATAATAATAATAATAATAATAATATTAGATTACCGTTATAAGTACTCAATGACATAATTGATGTGAATTCATGTTATGGTAAGCCGTGAACAATATTCATATAAAATATGTATAATTATACTTCCCTAAGTCTAAATTGAAGCATCTCAGGTCCAGTCATCATCATCTGATGTCATCTGGTCTTCATTTTGATGTCTTCTGTCTTCTTCTTGGTTCTTTTAAAAATACAGTTTTCTTATAGCATATAGATGTTGTAGGAATTGTGTGGTGTATCAAATCAAAGTCCATAAATTCAAATGTTAATACGAAAACAAAGTCTATAGATGAAATGCAGCTTTAATATCTGTGCAGTGTCATCTTTAAAACCTGGGCTTACATTGGCTCGCCTTGGATATTCTGGAATCCTCCATCGGTACTGGTCTTTGAACAGGTGTGACGTCTTTGGTCAGCAAAGCAAGGGTTAAAATGACTCTTCCTTGCTAAACATAGCACCATAACCAGTCCTTGTCCTAATGCACAGGACATATGTCAGGGTTGTAGCTTCCTGATAATTACCTTCATTGTTCACCAGCTTTCATCGAAGCTTTTCAGGTGATTGAAAACCTCTGGAACTTGATAAGAACGTGATAACACCGTTCATCTCAGCATCATAGGATCATCGTCCTCTGGTTGTCAGGTTAGACACTTTAATTGTGACTGTCGGTGGTGGATACTGCACTTGTGACTGTCAGTGGTGGATACTGCATTTGTAATTAACACAGTCTATTACTCAGTAATCATAGCTTTGTTACCTTCTGGGATTTCTGGATCGCGGCATTCTTCTTCTTGCAACTGATAAAAATCAATGAAGTTTAGAAATGTGAAAAGTCTTTATTAATATAATTTCAGTATCTTGCTTGAAGTCTTCATTCCCTATTCTATACCAAATCTGGTAATTTCCCTATCCCATAATATCACAGCGTACCATAGCAATCAGTAATATCCATATAATTATTATCAGAATTTGTACTGTATATGGATTTCAATATTTGAAATAATAAACCAATAATAAGTGATAATACATTATTATCCATTTTTTTCATGTGATAGAACATTTTTATGTCATAGGTGTAATTACCTTTTTCAACCCATAGGTGTCACTGTGTTTTATGTAACCAGTGTTTTCATCTTTATTAATAAGGAATATATTTATTATACTAATAATATGTAGGAATGTATAGCCATGAACCAAAATAAGAATATATGAGTGAGCGAATGAATGAATAAAAGAATTGTTGCATATAACTCAGAAGTGAAACATTTTCCTTAGTAATAGAACCATATAATTGCTATATTTAATGAAGCAATATTCTCAGTAGATATTACTTTACTAAATATTGGTGAAAGAATTAAAAATAATGAAAAATAAGAATGAAAAATAAGAATAAGAATAAGGCCTTTATGTTGATGCAGAGTAGTTATGTCTTCAGTAACATACACCCTTAATATTTCCATGATCTGGATTATTTCATAATTGTCATAAACTTGTGTTATCAAAATATTCAAATCATGCAACTTTGCATGTAATTCCTCTTAGTGTAAAGAAATGACTCTTTATAATACTTATTATACCCAATACTTATACCATTGTACCTTATTAATATTTTTTTTTCCTATTAAAATGTGTGAAGAAGAGGTATTAATCAAATGTGATTATGTAGTCAGGATAAAAAACATATTTCCCCCTTAATACCAAAAAATATTGTTTCATGAAATAATTCATTTATCAAAACCAAAATTAAAAATAATTAATGTATAAATTATGTGAATTTATACTTGCTTATACCATTATTTGTCTGAAGATGTGTAACCATCAAAATTAATTTGAATATCATAAAATTATCCTTTGGAAAAATTAATTTAAATGTAGTTTAAGATTAACACACTTGGACAGAGAAGGAAGGTCCACTATTCCCAGATGCAGCTGGTGAATACCAGGCTCTGTGCTGGTGCCTGTTTAAAAGAGCTAAAGCTGATAAGGAAAGAATAGATTTTCTTCCTAAACTATTTTCTATTTTGTTGTGCGATTGCACTTATCCACAATTAACTAAATCAAGAAATAATTACTATAGAAATACAGAAATATATGTTGTATAGATAATATTTCATTATATATAATATATTTAAATAATTTCCTAAAGATAAAAGCTTTGGGGGTTTTTTTTTTTTCTCTCTCTCATGCATTCAGGATCCTGAGGTCTCACAAACGTATCACATTACTCGCTCAGCAGCTGCTCATACACTCAGTCACTGTCACTCAGACTGTGTCACATATTAACTTTATACCTCACATATGAAAGTGTGATGAATACACGTATTTTAACCCAAATTATCCTAATTATCAATGCATTGTAAACTATTTCAATTTAGTCTCTTAATATTTCTTTGAATATTCCCCAAATACACATGACATAAATATATATATAGCTATACTTGACATTTAGGCCTGGAAAAAAAATTCCATTGCTTTGCAAAAGTTGAGACCCCCTTTAAAATTCTTTTCCTAAGGAACAGGGACATAGTATACTGGTCTGGTATACTTATTATTAGAACAAGGTTCAAATTCCCCTGCTGTGGTAGTCATTCAAACCATGCAGTAAAAAAACACACACCCAGAACATTTTAAAAAGCAATTGGTTATTTCCTTTTAAGGGTTAGATATATAAAATCATGCAATTATTGCAAATTCCTGTGTAAATAAAGGCATAAATCCTTGGAAGAGAATTTTTCTCGATTAAGTCCTGCTTTGAAATGAAAATTCTAAGGAAACATAAAAAAATAAGGTTAATATCATATTCATATTCTAAATATTATTACTGATGTAGATTTTAATTTTCATTAAAAAATACAGTTCTACTATTTCTACTTCTACAAACACTCTATATATACTGTATGACTATGTATATATCCACAAACCATAAAACTACAGGATTATACTCTATAAAATAATTACATATAACTCACTAATTGTATAACACTGTTACACAATATATATATATATAATTACTTTTTCTAGCCAATTCCTACACCCATACTTATTTCTCTGCAAAAAATATCCTGAAAGGTTCTTGCCATTTTAAAGCTGATAGATTCTTGGAGCAGAGTATTCAGTTTACAGGCCATGATGTCACTCACCACCTGTTTCTGTCTGTTAAATTCGGCCATCTTTGTTACAGAAAGAAAATCAGAACTCATCATTTTTCTTAATTCAATTTGTGTCTTTTCGGTGTTCTTTTGCATCATTCCATATGGCTTATAACAAACATGTGATCTCCTTTGTACTTCATATATTTGGGGAAAACTCATTTTAGAAGGTTTTGCTAATACAGGCTTCTGATAAGATTTTACTCTGCCTGTCTTTCCAAAATTAGCACAATTTACTTTCCTTTCACGATTCTCGTGTTTCCTGGCAAAATCAAGAAATTGCGCACATTCAAACAAAGAATCTTTTTGTGACGCAATAACACGAGATGCAGGATTTAGAAACCAAAATTTGCTTACAAAACTCCTTATGAGGGACGGTGTTTTGACATTCTCACTCAGCATTCTATACAAACGTTCATATATGGACATGAACGTAAAAATACATTCCTTCCGACCAATCCTTAATTTTTGAAGAATATCAATATCTGGATGATTTTCATTTGATGAACAAAAAATGAGAATTTTTAATCTGTCCTTATCAGTTAAATTCTCATGTGTTTCACCAGATAACTTTAAAGACAATCTCCTTGCAAAATTTACAGGGATCCACATTTTGAACAACTGATTCTTCTCCTCGTTAGATAAATCAAAGTTATCAGTACAACTTTCAAAGATCTCAGAGTTTCTATAAACATCTATTTTGTTGTCATAAGCAGGAATTATTTGGCATATTTTTATCAAATTCTTCCTCACGCTACTTCGGATTTGGGCCTGTGAGTCTTCTATTTTTAGTGGTACGTCTTTCCCTTGTACGTCCTCTACGTCAGTTCTGAAGTCTCCTCCTACTTCTCCATCTTGTTCCACGTCTGCAAGGTCACCTTCAATGACTGCTATTTGTAACTGTTTCTCCACATTACAGTGAATCTCGGGAATATCACTATCCTCTACACAATCATTTTTAGATTTCTCTGACACAGATCTATGAAATATATCTACCATCTGTAGAATATTTTTTAATCTCTCTCTTTCTCTATTGAAAAACTTAGAATCTAACCTCTGATTCTCGAGTTCACACTCGGCATATAAACTTAACCATAAAACTTCTGAATTAGAATTGTCTACAGACTTAAATTTCAATTTACTCTGCTTAGCAAGACAATTAATGACATCCATTTTATCTTACCTTGAAATGTCTCAGCTCCTTTGATGGACAACGCTGGGTTCCTGTCTTCACACGTCTGGCTTAGGTCTGGTACTTTTGGCACTTGTAGTACTTCTCAATCTATCTGGTACTTCTTACTTCTAGGTTCTATGTGATTCTTGTAAGTAGTGGAATTCGCGATAACTTGCACATATGATTTGACGTTAGCAAAGTCCAATCCCCCGTGTGTGCAAGTTGAGGGAAATCCGCAAAAAAGTACAAAAATTCAGATCTGGCTGGCTCTCCAATGTAAAATAATGCATATCCTGTAAAATACTCAGGACTAGTTACCAGATAAAAATATAGTGGTTTATTTGGTTTCTTCCATCAAAGAAAGGTTATTACAGAAAAACAGGTGAATAAAAATAGGTGAAAGAGAAATTGTCCATTAGATCATGCTCTGAGATCCCAAATGGCAAAAGCAACATGTATCCTTCTTCTCTCCGAGATCCTGAATAGCAAATGGCTGCTGTGTCTCAGTTCGGCTTCTCACATCGCCGTCAAGTAATATACCAGCTGTTATGTCATGTCATCTTGCGTCTGTCTCTCATGATGGTGAGGGAAGAAGAGAGCGACCTCTACAGTTAGCCATGAATTATATACGTCTCCTAAAGCACGTGGTCTCTACATATATGGAGCTGTCTTTCTACCATGAGCCAAGCTTAAAAATAGCCTATGTCATGTAAGCTAAAGCATTCTACAGAACTGGGTCTTATAAGAAATTAACGGATTATTAATATTTAACAGTCTGACATTTTGTTTCTTGTTTGGTTTTAACCCGGTCCGTCTCTTCATTGTGAGTTAGTCTACTGTCTTGGTACTGTGTATTTGCCCATTCTGGTATACTGATCTCTTGCTATGTCCTGACTATCCATTCTGTCTAATCATTTGGTACTGTTGTGCTATCTCGTGCTTTGACCCCTGCCTGATATGGTTTATGACCCTGTCTATACCCCTTGGTAACTTTGCCCCCTAGTTGTCCTTCTAGGAGTTTTCCTTCAGCTCCTAGCTCTCCTTAGCTTAGGCCACACCCCCAGCAGTCAGGTGCTTCAGGTCCTATCTGGCCTGAAGCAATCTCTCTCTACTCCTGCTTCCTCTGGAAGACCTGTGGCTGGCTCCGCCCCTTGGCAGTCACATGCTTCAGATCCTGTTTGTCTGAACACACATTTTTACCGCTGCTACCGCACTTCACAGGTATCTTTGAGCACTGTTTGTCTTACTCAGGACATGCACACTGGCTCAGTGAGCAAGTGCAGCACAGTGTTCCTGACACAGATTGCTCCACGGTTCCTGAGCACTCTGAAAAAGTTTTTGGGGACCTCGAGTCTCCCATGATACGGCGCTCCAACTGCTGGCACTGACAAAGGGCTCATCCATGGTCAGCTATTTTGCCGTCCACTTCCAGACTTTAGCATCTGAGTTGGAGAGGCCGGACAAAGTCCTTATTCCTGTATTTTGGAGGGGACTGGCTGACCATGTGAAGGACGCTTTGGCCACTAGGGAGATTCCCGACACATTGGAGGAGCTAATAGCAGTGTCAACTCGCATCGACCTTCGTTTTAATGAGCGAAGGTTGGAGCGAACCTAGTATAGACAGAGGTTTCGGCTGGCTCCCACCTTCGCCAAACCTCTGGAATCTCCAGTCCAGGCATCCGAGCCACATGAGGCCATGGAGGTGTCACGAGCGGGATCTAAGTCCCGGACTGCCCGTGCACTCAAGGTCTGTCATGTCTGCCGGCAGTCAGCACATCTTGCCTCCAGATGTCCTCAGTGGTTGGGAGAACGTCCCCGTTTAGTGACGTAGGAGGTGGTTCACTAGACACAGCAGCGTTTTCCTCCAAACTGTCCTTCAAGGGGAAAATTACCAGTGGCCCATCCACTCATACGGTATAGCTTTTCATGGATTCCGGGGCGGAGGGCAACTTTATGTCTTCTGCCTTCGCCCAACGGCACGCAATTCTTCTGGTGATGCTCGCCTAACCAGTGGCCATACGAGTGGTAAATGGGTCGACACTGCACTCACAGATAATGCATCAGACCATCCCATTTACTCTATCCATGTCTCTTGCCTTGTGCAGAGCCTCCCCGGGGTTGAGTCTATCCACTATCTCTCCCAGAGACGGAGGCAATGACACAGTACATCCAGGAGAATCTGGTAAGAAGATTCATTAGGAAGTCAGTGTCACCTGCAGGGGCCGGGTTCTTGTTCGTGCAGAAGAAGAATGGAGAAGTACGTCCATAAGCAAGAACAAAAGAGAACATTCAGCTCACCCCTGAGATGTAATTCCCAGCACAAGAAGGAGCACGGCTTCCTCACTGCTGCACAGCGTCCAAGGCAATAGGAAAAATAGAAGTGGATCCAGCTCACTCACAGGGCTTATTTAAAAATTAGAAAATTTTTATTGGATGATCCTTAAAAAATTCAAAATGACAAAACAGACATCTCAGATGGCACAGCAATGACAGGGGGTGGTGTGTAATGAGACCATACGTTTTTCGAGCAACACAGCTCTTGATCACTGGTTATTTTTAAATAAGCCCTGTGAGTGAGCTGGATCCACTTCTATTTTTCCGAACCACGTCCATGCATAGATTACAGGGGTCTTAACACCATCACCGTTAAGAAAAAGTACCCGCTGCCCCTGATATCTGAGCTATTTGATAGGTTACGGAGAGCAAGGGTTTTTACTAAACGTGATCTGCGGGGTGCTTACAACCTGATTCGCATCCGTGAGAGGGTACGAATTGAAGAAGGGATTTAATACCAGGGATGGCCACTACGAGTGTCTGGTGATGCCCTTCGGGCTCTGTAATGCTCCTGCCATTTTCAAGGACTTTGAAAACAATATTTTCTGGGACATGCTTACCACCTCGGTCGTAGTCTATCTGGATGATATTCTCATCTACTCTCCAGATATAAACTCCCACCGGAGAGATGTTTGCAAAGTCTTCAACTTCCTAAGGGCAAACTCCCTCTATGCCAAGTTGGAGAAGTGTGTGTTTGAGCAGGAGTCCTTGCCTTTCCTGGGCTATATCATCTCCGCCCAGGGATTAGCTATGGATCTTGCCAAGCTACAGGCTGTGATGGACTGGCAGGAATCCCATTCTCTCAAAGCGGTGCAGCGCTTTATGGGGTTCATTAACTATTGTTGCCAGTTCATTCCCCACTTCTCAACTTTGGTAGCTCCCTTGGTAGCCCTCACCAAGAAGGGAGCAAATCCCAAATTGTGGTTGGAGGAGGTCTCCAAGGTCTCCCTATCTATTAAGTCAAACTTCGCTAGCGCTCCCATTTTACGTCGCCCCTATGTAGATAAACCATTTATAATGGAGGTGGATGCCTCATCCATCGGTGCAGGAGCAGTCCTCTTCCAAAAGGATGCTCAAGGTCGGAAGCATCCTTGCTTCTTTTTCTCAAAGACCTTCACATCGACGGAGAGAAATTATTCCATCGGGGACAGGGAGTTGCTAGCTATGAAGCTGGCCTCAGAGTGGAGACACCTCCTGGAGGTGGCTCGTTTCCCTTCCAAGTTCACACTGACCACAAGAATTTGGTGTACCTACAGACCGTCGAGCGGCTAAATTCTCGCCAGGCTAGATGGTCCCCGTTCTTCTCCCGGTTCCATTTCACCCTCCATTTTCTCTCCGGGGAGAAGAACATTCGTTCCGTCGATCTCTCCCGCTCCGTAGTGTCATCAGAGGAAGAGGAGCCTTGGTTAATTGTCACTTCTGAGAGCCTGAGGACCGGTGGACCAAGTTTCGCTTGAGTCTGTGCCCCCGGGCAAGACTTTTGTGCCACCTAATTTGCAACCGGAGGTTCTCTCTTGGGCTCACTCGTCCTGGGTGGGTGGACATTTTGGGACCAAGAGGACATCTGAGCTTCTGGCGAGGACGTACTGGTGGCCGCATATGACCAGTGACGTCGATGACTATATCCGGGTATGTGTCTCCTGCGCCAAGAATAGGTCTTCTCGACAACGGCCTGCTGGGCTACTTTACCCCCTGCCGATGGCAGACAGGCCCTGGGAAATGGTCGGGAAGGACTTTGTGGTGGGTTTACCCAAGTCCCGTAGTTGCACAGTCATCTGGGTAGTCACCGACCATTTTTCTAAAATGGTGCACCTGGTGCCCCTTCTGTGGGTACCTTCTGCACGGGCCTTTGTGGCGTTGTTCACTAAGCACGTTTTTCGCCTACACGGTATGCGTGACAAAATTGTCAGCGACCAGGGTCCTCAGTTCGCATCTCGGATCTGGAGAGAGCTTTGTCGCCTACTCAGCATTGAGCTGAATCTCTCCAGCCTATCATCCTGAGACAAATGGGTTGGTAGAGAGGGCTAACCAGACCCTGGTCACATACCTGCGACATTTTGTTTTGGCCAGGCAGGATGACTGGGCCTCCTTGCTTCCATGGGTGGAATTTGCGCTGAACAATGCCATAGCTGACTACTGGACAGACCCTATTCTTCCTTAACTACGGCCAGCATCCACATTTCCCTGTGCCAATGCCAGTGTCTTCCACCGACTCTAGAGGGGCAGACTGGGTGGTGGAGGCATATGACCACACACTGGATGCCATCTGGGCCTCCAAGGAGAGAATGAGGGTCTCCACTGAGGCACACCGGTGTCCCGCTCCGACCTTTGCTCCTGGCAACTTAGTGTGGCTCTCCGCCCGTAACATCAGGCTGCGAGTTGAGTCCACTAAATTTGCACCTCGCTACATAGGTCCCTCCAAGATCCTGGAACAGGTCAATTACATGGTTTATTGTCTGGCCCTTCACTCATGCCTAGGTATCACCGACACCTTTTATGTGTCCCTCCTAAAACCCGTTCACATGTTCTGGTTTTCCGAGTCATCTGCCGGGACAACGGGTTCGTCCACGGATGATTATGAGGTGAATGCTACTGTGGGATGTGAGGTGGTACGTGGCAAAAATTAATATCTGGTGGATTGGAAGGGTCATGGCCCAGAGGACAGGACCTGGGAACCTATTGAGCACATTCGTGCTCCTCAGCTCGCTGCAGCTTTTGAGTGTAGCGAGGCTCAAGTAGGTGGGGGCCCTAGGAGGGGGGTTGTTGTGAGTTCATTTTCCGGTCCACCAGTTGTGAGTTCTGCTTCCAGGCTTTCTCTGGTGGAAACTGGAGGTAGTGAGGCTGATTTAATCAGTAGAGATCTGCCACCTGATAATGAGGATGACAATTGGACCTCAGGAATCTGACTGGATTTAAGACAGCCGACGCCCTATTCTGGTGCTGGTGATTCCTTCTGCTTGTCAGGTCTTGGTCCTCAGCTCTGTTCCAGTCATTTCAAGCTAAGTTTTTCTGCTAATGATCACACTTGATTTTGTTGGTCTATTCAGTTTTTAGTGTGGTCAGCCAGCCCCGGCTGGGGCTGTGCTGAATTTACACTCTTATTTATCTGTATTTGCCAATTTGTTTTTTTTTGTCATTAGATTGGCCTCTTTTTGCTCTGTCTCAGAATATTTCAGAGTGCTAATATAGTGGAGAAGTCTAGTGCCTTCAGGGTTAATTTTGCTATCAGAAGTGCTGGACATTATTTTTGTAGGGTTTTTGGCAGATTGCAGACAGTGTCTTTCCTTTCCTATTCTGTTAGTTTGGGCCCCATCGTTTGCTCAGCCTATTTTCCTGCCTGTGTTTGTGCTTTCATCTTGTTTCACCGTCAATACATGTGTGGGGGTTGTCTTTCCTTTGGGGTCTGCTCTGGGGCAGTTAGTTTTCCCCTTTTCTTGCTTTAGACTTATTTAGTCCTCTGGCTGTGACAAAGCGTCTAGGATCATCGTAGGCACGCTCCACGGCTGCTGCTAGTTGTGTGGTTAAGATCAGGGATCTGCAATCTGCATAGTTACCAACCTCTCTGGTTTTCTGTGACTTAGCTTGTTTAATCTTTTTCTCCTCGGTGACCCATTCATAACAAAATCACCAGCCATACCGCAGATTCTAGGGTACTCAAAAGCAGGAAAAAGTTGTTAAGAAGAAAAAAGAAAAAAAAGTGTCAGTATTTTTTTTTTTATTTTATTTATTTTTTCCTCTTTTTTTTCTGGGGCTGTAGGAGGATTTTTTTTTTTTTCCTAATGGAGACTAAGCAATTGTCTGATCGTGTGGATGCATTTTTTCAAGCCTTGGGGTTGTTTTATGATGAACCTAATGCTGTTGATCAACCTGAGAGAACCCTGTTGGCATTAAACCAGGGTCAGGATTCTGCAGAGTTATACTGTCAAAAATTCCGAAAGTGGGCGGTCCTTACTACATGGAATGATAGTGCATTAGCAGCTCTCTTTCGGAAGGGTTTATCAGACACCGTAAAAGATGTTATGGTGGGATTTCCTGTTCCCTCTGGTCTGGATGATTCTATGTCATTAGCCATTCAAGTTGATCGACGTTTACGTGAACGTAAAACTACACGGGAGGCGCTGCCACCTTTTGAACAAATGTCTGACCCTAAGCAATGTGATAGGGTTTTGTCTAGGGCGCAACGTCAGGAGTTTAAAAGGCGTAATAAGCTGTGTTTTTTCTGTGGAGACGCCTCTCATACTATTTCTGTCTGCCCTAAACGAGAGAAACGTTTTGCACACACATTTGCTGTGGGCAGTGTACAACCTAAGTTCCTTTTGGCAATTACTCTGATCTGCTCCTTATCCACGTTTTCTACTAAGGCTTTCGTGGATTCAGGAGCAGCGTTGAATCTGATGAATTTGGACTTTGCTAAACGTTGTGGTTTTTCCATGACGCCTCTGCGGACGCCTATTCCTTTGAGGGGTATTGATGCTACTCCTTTGGTGGAGAATAAACCTCAGTTTTGGACCCAGGTGATAATGCGAGTTGCCCCAGACCACCAAGAAAATTGTACATTTTTGGTGCTGCATAATTTGCACGATACTATTGTTCTGGGTTTTCCCTGGTTGCAAACTCATAATCCAGTTTTGGATTGGAAGTCTGTGTCTGTGGTGAGTTGGGGTTGTCAGTGTGTTCTTAGGGACGCTCCTGTTTTCTCCACCTCTCCTCAGTCTCATGATATTCCTGATTATCTTGCCGATTTTTCTGATGTATTTAGTGAGAGTAAGTCTGCATCTTTGCCTCCTCATAGGAGTTATGACTGTGCTATTGAGTTGATGCCTGGGTGTAAATTTCCCAAGGGTCGGCTTTTCAACTTATCTGTACCCGAGCATGATGCTATGCGATCCTATATTAAGGAGTCATTGGCGAAGGGTCATATTAGACCATCCTCGTCACCTTTAAGTGCTGGGGTTTTGATTATCGTTCCCTTAACAAGATGACAGTTAAATATCAGTACCCGTTACCTCTGATGTCTGATTTATTCTCCAGAGTTAAGAGTGCCTGCTGGTTTACTAAGCTTATTCGCATCAAGCACGGGGATGAATGGAAGACGGCGTTTAATACTCCGGAGGGACATTTTGAGTACCTGGTGATGCCTTTTGGGCTCACTAATGCCCCTTCTGTCTTCCAGTCCTTTATGAATGATATTTTCCGTGACTTTGTGGATAAGTTTTTGATCATCTATGTGGATGATATTTTGATCTTTTCTAGCGATTGGAATTCTCATGTGGAATACGTCCGGACTGTGTTCCGGATTTTGAGGGAGAATTCTCTGTTTGTTAAGGGATCGAAATGCCTTTTTGGTGTACAGAGGATTTCATTTTTGCGATTTATCTTGTCTCCATCGACTATTGGAATGGACCCGGCCAAGGTAAAGGCCATTTATGATTGGGTTCAGACTACTTCTTTGAAGGCCCTCCAGAAGTTTTTGGGTTTTGCCAATTTCTATCGTAAATTTATAGGTAATTTTTCTGGTATTGTCAAACCACTGACTGATCTGACCAAGAAGGGCGCTGATGTGCTGAATTGGTCTCCTGAGGCTGTCTCAGCATTTCAGGAGCTTAAGCGGAGATTTACTTCAGCTCCAATTTTACAGCAACCTGATGTCTCACTTCCATTTCAGGTGGAGGTAGATACTTCTGAGATTGGTGCAGGAGCTGTTTTGTCCCAAAAAGACCCTGTGACTTCTAAGATGAATCCCTGTGCCTTCTTTTCTCGAAAGTTCTCCCCATCTGAACGCAACTATGACGTGGGGAATCGGGAATTGATGGCCATGAAATGGGCATTTGAGGAGTGGAGACATTGGTTGGAGGGAGCTAGACATCAAGTTGTGGTCCTCACCGATCACAAGAATTTGATTTATCTGGAGTCGGCCAAACGCTTGAATCCTAGACAGGCTAGATGGGCCTTGTTTTTCACGCGTTTTAATTTCATGGTCTCTTTTCTTCCGGGCACTAAGAATGTTAAGGCAGATGCCCTTTCTAGGAGTTTCTTTGCCGATTCTCTTAATGTGACCGAGTCTACTACCATCCTAGGTGAGGGGGTAGTTCTTTCTGCCACTTTTTGGCGATTTGAGACGCGCCCTGGAGGAATTTCAAGAGGATAAACCTGAGCATTGGCCTATGGGAAAATTGTATGTTCCTGACCAGTGGAGAAAGAGAGTGATGTCTGAAATTCATTGCTCCGCATTGGCTGGTCATTCAGATGTTTTTGGTACCTGAGATTTCGTGAGTTGGTCTTTTTGGTGGCCTGCCTTATCTCATGATGTCAGGAATTTTGAACAGTCCTGTGGGACTTGTTCTCGGTCTAAACCCTGTTCTCGTTCTAGTGGGTTGCTGCTGCCCCTGCCGCTGCCCAAGAGGCCATGGACCCATATCTCAATGGATTTTATTTCTGATCTTCCTTTCTCTCAGAGAATGACTGTTATCTGGGTGATTTGTCATAGATTTTCGAAGATGGTCCATCTTGTACCACTCCCAAAGTTGCCATCTTCCTCTGAGTTGGTGCCCTTGTTTTTACAACAGGTGGTTCGGTTACATGGGATTCCTGAGAACATTGTGTCCGACAGAGGAGTCCAGTTTGTTTCCAGATTCTGGAAAGCCTTTTGTTCCAATCTCGGAATTCAGTTATCTTTCTCCTCCGCGTTTCATCCCCAGACCAATGGACAGACTGAGAGAACAAACCAGACCTTGGAGTCTTATTTAAGATGTTTTATATCTGCTGATCACATTGATTGGGTCTCATTTTTGCCCTTGGCTGAATTTGCACTGAACAATAGAGCTAGTTCTGCCACTTTGATGTCACCCTTTTTCTGTAATTTTGGGTTTCATCCTTGATTCTCTTCAGGGCAAGTGGAATCTTCGTCCTGCCCAGGTGTGGACACTGTGGTTGAGAGAATGCAGCAGATATGGGACCAAGTGGTGGATAAGTTGTCACTCTCTCAGGAAAAGGCCCAGCGATTTTCCAACCGGCATAGGACCATTGGTCCCCGGTTTAAAGTGGGTGATATGGTTTGCTTGTCATCTAAGAATATTTCTATGAAGGTTGCATCTCCAAAATTTAAGCCAAGATTTATTGGACCTTATAAGATTTTGGAGATTCTTAATCCTGTTTCTTTTTGATTCCTTCTCCCAGTTACGTTCAAGATCCATAACGTATTTCACAAGTCTCTGTTGAAGAGGTTTGTTGAGCCAGTGGTTCCTATGGTGGCACCTCCTGACCCTGTGTTGGTTGAAGGCCATGTGGAATATGAGGTAGAGAAAATATTGGATTCTCGTTTGGTTAGACGGAGACTCCAGTATATTGTCAAATGGAAGGGTTATGGCCAGGAGGATAATTCTTGGGTCTCTGCCTCTGGTAATCATTCCAATAGATTGGTTCGTGCTTTTCACCAGGCCCATCCTGATCGGGCTGGTGGCGTGGATGAGGGTTCGGTGATGCCTTCTCAAGGGGGGGTACTGTTGTGAGTTCATTTTCCGGTCCACCAGTTGTGAGTTCTCCTTCAATGCTTTCTCTGGTGGTAACTGGAGGTAGTGAGGCTGATTAATCAGTAGAGATCTGCCACCTGATAATGAGGATGACGATTGGACTTCAGGAATCTCAGACTGGATTTAAGACAGCCGACGCCCTATTCTGGTGCTGGTGATTCCTTCTGCTTGTCAGGTCTTGGTCCTCAGCTCTGTTCCAGTCATTTCAAGCTAAGTTTTTCTGCTAATGTTCACACTTGATTTTGTTGGTTTATTCAGTTTTTTGTGTGGTCAGCCAGCCCCGGCTGGGGCTGTGCTGAATTTCCACTCTTATTTATCTGTATTTGCCAATTTGTTTTTTTTCTTTATTAGATTGGCCTCTTTTTGCTCTGTCTCAGAATATTTCAGAGTGCTCATATAATTGAGAAGTCTAGTGCCTTCAGGGTTAATTTTGCTATCAGAAGTGTTGGACATTATTTTTGTAGGGTTTTTGACAGATTGCAGACAGTGTCTTTCCTTTCCTATTCTGTCTAGTTAGTTTGGACCCCATCATTTGCTCAGCCTATTTTCCTGCCTGTGTTTGTGCTTTCATCTTGTCTCACCGTCAATACATGTGTGGGGGCTGTCTTTCCTTTGGGGTCTGCTCTGGGGCAGTTAGTTTTCCTCTTTTCTTGCTTTAGACTTATTTAGTCCTCCGGCTGTGACGAAGCATCTAGGATCATCGTAGGCACGCTTCATGGTTGCTGCTAGTTGTGTGGTTAAGATCAGGGATCTGCAATCTGCATAGTTACCAACCTCTCTGGTTTTTTTTTGTGACTTAGCTTGTTTAATCTTTTTCTCCTCGGTGACCCATTCATAACAGGGGTAATATTAGGCGTCGAGTTTCCGTCACTGCACGGGGGGAATCTCAAGCCATGTCCTCTGCGGTCTCCCATTCTTCTTCAGCCACAGAGGTTCCTGCTCAGCAGAGACGTCAGTCCCAGCGTCTTGCTCAGGCTGATGCTATGTGTTTGGTTGCTGCTGCCTCCCCAGGTTCAGCTATATCATCCAGCATAAGTCAGCGGCGATCAGATGCCTCTGGGACTAAGTCCTGCTTTTCTCCATCTGAGCATGCCTGAGAGATGGTCAGAGGTCACATGCCCAGGTCTTCAAGCAGCTTTGATTGGGCCATCAGCAAGGTCCTGGAAGGCTGCAGTTATAAAAGGATCGCATGGCCGCACGGCCAAATATGGTCCATGTTATAGGTCGATTTGTATTACCTCACCTACACAACGTAGCTCCCAAGCGTCCCGATTCCCGCGGGACAGTCCCGTTTCCCGCGGGACAGTCCCGTTTTTGACACCCCCCTCCCGCGTCCCGCCCAGGACGGTATTTTTCCCGCATTGCACTGAGCCGCCACGCCCCCCCGCATCCACCGACGCCATTCTCGCCGTCCCAGATAGACACACCGCAGCCTACAATGATATGGAGCAAAACCGCGCGTGTGCGAGGTGTACGGAGCGAAGCCGCATGTGTATGGGGTATGCAGAGCCGTGTGTGCAGAGTGGAGCCATATGTGTAGTAGATGTACGGAGCGGAGCCAAGTGTGTACGAGGCATACAAAGTGGGTCTTTCCCACGGACACAGGAGTACACGGCGGAGTCCCAAGGAGCACTTTAAAACTCGCACATGACGTTCCACCGGAAGTGATGTGCTGCAAGCTGATCGGAAAAGAGGTAATTTCATGAAGAGATTGTGACGGAGCCAGGAATGCTTCAGATCCATCACCGTGTCCTCCTCTGACAGTGCGGACAGCAGGATCGCCTTGGAATCAGGGATGCCGGCCATGTAAGCGGATCATGATATCTCCTGCATCGGGAGGCTCAGGTGGGCACTTCAGTGAGAGTCGGGCTGCTATAGTATCTTTATAAAATCTTTCTTTATTTCTTTCTTTCCTTCTTTCTCTCTCTCTGTTTCTTTATTTCTCTGTTCTTTCTTTCTCTCTGTTTCTTTCTCATTCTCTGTTCTGTCTTTCCCTCTTTTTCTTTCTCTCTCTCTGTTCTTTCTTTCTCGCTCTCCTTTCTTTCTTTCTCTATTTTCTTTCCTTCTTTTCCTTAGTACCAGTCAGTGTGCCCACAGTACCAGCCACTCTGCCCATAATGCCAGCCACTTTGCCCCTAATAGCAGTCAGAGTGATCATCAGTGCTAAATGGGTGCGACTGGGAGTGGACATGGGTGTGACTAGTTGTGAAAATAGAAATAGGTGTGGTCGGGGGCATGGCCTAAAATTTGCTTCTGCGGTCAATTGTACATGAAATTCTTTTCCCTCTTGTCATTACATGAAGGGGGTGTTTTTCTGTTTTTTCCGTGACTTCAGTTTAGCCCCTTCCCTTTGATATATAGGTACATATGCTGTCCCTCCCACTCTATATTGGGCTTAACTTTGTCTGCCCTGAATATTGCGATCAGGGAACGCATGGGTACTTTTTACCATAATTATAACTAATCCCTGCTTGCTCTAAATTACATGCCTGTTTGTCACACCATGGTTGCATTATTATCCACTGGTTTTTATTACATATGTTTCACCTGGTATTTATTGTAGACACTTGTATTTGCCCTATTTGTACTGAATAAAGCTATTGGCACTTTTTGCATTATTTGGGCATTATTCTTTTCTTCATTACCTCTTTCTTTACGATTTTTCCGTATAAAAATTATGGAGATGTAAACTCTCTGCAGTTGTTTCTATGTTATCTAAATATTTTTTGGTCAGCAAAATGGTTTCCAAAACTATTGTAAGACACTCCAATAACTACTACAGTACCACACAAAAGGCCAGAATTTTCTGCGCACTCAGGTGTGAGGCCTGGGACAGACAAAGCCGTTTTAAATTGCTGGATTTTCACGCTGTTGTATTAAAATGATCTGGCTGTAGTCTGCAGTGTGAACAAGCAAATAAATGTAGAAAAACAGGGGGCTCTGGATTGCTTTGTAATAAAATTAGCAGGATTCAGGTGCAAAAAAAAAATTATTCCAGGAGACAGGCCAGTACACCAGGAGACGTGAAGGGGGCCGTAGGAGGGCAACAACCCCGCAGCTGGACCGCTACCTGCGCCTTTGTGCAAGAAGGAGCAGGAGGAGCACTGCCAGAGCCCTGCAAAATGACCTCCAGCAGACCACAAATGTGCATGTGTCTGCACAAACGGTTAGAAACCATCTCCATGAGGATGGTCTGAGTGCCCGACGTCCACAGATGGGGGTTGTGCTCACAGCCCAACACCGCGCAGGCCGCTTGGCATTTGCCACAGAACACCAGGATTGGCAAATTCGCCTCTGGTGCCCTGTGCTCTTCACAGATGAAAGCAGGATCACACTGAGCACATGTGACAGACATGACAGAGTCTGGACATGCTGTGGATAGCGATCTGCTGCCTGCAACATCCTTCAGCATGACCGTTTTGGCAGTGTGTCAGTAATGGTGTGGGTTGGCATTTCTTTGGAGGGCCCTCCATTTGCTCGCCAGAGATAGCCTGACTTCCCTTAGGTACCGAGATGAGATCCTCTGACCCCTTATGAGACCATATGCTGGTGCGGTTGGCCCTGGGTTCCTCCTAATGCAGGACAATGCCAGACCTCTTGTGGCTGGAGTGTGTCAGCAGTTCTTTCAAGATGAAGGAATTGAAGCTATGGACTGGCCTGTCCATTCCCCAGACCTGAATCCGATTGAGCACATCTGGGACATCATGTCTCGCTCCATCCACCAACGTCACGTTGCATCACAGACTGTCCAGGAGTTGGCGGATGCTTTAGTCCAGGTCTGGGAGGAGATCCCTCAGGAGACCATCCGCTGCCTCATCAGGAGCATGCCCAGGTATTGTTTAGTAGGGAGGTCATACAGGCACGTGGGGGCCACCTACAATATTGAGCATCTTTTCCTTGTTATGAGGCATTTCCACTGAAGTTGGATCAGCCTGTAATTTGATTTTCCACTTTGATTTTGAGTATCATTCCAAATCAAGACCTCCATGGGATATTCATTTTGATTTACATTGATAATTGTTGTTTTATTGTTCTGAACACGTTCCACTATGCGATGAATAAAAATTTGCAACTGGAATATTTCATTCAGAGACATCTAGTGTCACGCTGCTGCCGCCGCGGTCCCCGCCTGTACCTGCTCCTCTGCCGCACTCTTGGGTGGTCTCCACGCCACGGTCCCGGCTCCCACGATCCTATCGGCGGGCCTCCCTCCTCCGTCGCACGGACCCGGCGCCTGCTTCTGCCCGATCTCCTGCGCCTCGTCGGGCGAGCACCCCAGGCCAGCTTCCTGCTCCGCAGCGGTGTTGTCTAGTTGGTGTCCTCTTCCTTCCGTCTCGGCCATGCTCCCGATCTGCCCGCCAACCGTGTTCCTGTTCCAGGGGAGGTCTTCCGCCTGCATCTCCGGTCTCTTGTCGGCCCTCCTGTACTCCCTCTGGGTACCAGCTGCCATGGTGATAGTTACCCGCGGGCCTGCCCCAAACACTCCCTGTATAGGGGGTGGTCCACCTGGCCAGCTCGCCCGTGGGGGGTTCGTTGCCACGGTCCAGCGGGTCCACTCCAGGAGATCTATCATAGTCTCACATCACATCTAGGATGTGCTATTTTAGTGTTCCCTTTATTTTTTTGAGCAGCGTATATAATAGGCAGCAGCAGACAGTAATGGACCCTTTTGATGTATGCAGTGAGATCTATTTACTCACATACAGTGCCTACATGCCTTGCACTGATGTGGATATGCGCACATAGACTCCCCTGCCTACCTAGCACTGCAGTCTATATACCCACTAATTAGTCCTTAAAAGGACTGTTGGCTTAGATTGATATGTGGATTGAACAAAGGTAGAACCACACTAACTCATAAAAGCACAAATCTGTCCCTATCTCAGCAGCAGCTCTCTCTAAACAGTCTGAATCCGGAGCTGAATGCGCCGAGCAGGGCAGCGTCAGGTCTCTAGTAGATCTAATGACGCTGTGCGGCCAGCCAATCACTGTAAGGCCACAACAAAGATGGCTGCAGCATTACAGTGAATGGCTGGGACGAGATCCCTCAGGAGACCATCCGCTGCCTCATCAGGAGCATGCCCAGGTATTGTTTAGTAGGGAGGTCATACAGGCACGTGGAGGCCACCTACAATATTGAGCATCTTTTCCTTGTTATGAGGCATTTCCACTGAAGTTGGATCAGCCTGTAATTTGATTTTCCACTTTGATTTTGAGTATCATTCCAAATCAAGACCTCCATGGGATATTCATTTTGATTTACATTGATCATTGTTGTTTTATTGTTCTGAACACGTTCCACTATGCGATGAATAAAAATTTGCAACTGGAATATTTCATTCAGAGACATCTAGTGTCACGCTGCTGCCGCCGCGGTCCCCGCCTGTACCTGCTCCTCTGCCGCACTCTTGGGTGGTCTCCACGCCACGGTCCCGGCTCCCACGATCCTATCGGCGGGCCTCCCTCCTCCGTCGCACGGACCCGGCGCCTGCTTCTGCCCGATCTCCTGCGCCTCGTCGGGCGAGCACCCCAGACCAGCTTCCTGCTCCGCAGCGGGGGCGCGCGCACACTGGTGTCAGGCGCACGCGCGCTCCCTATCCCTCCTAAGGTCGCGCGCTCTCCCCTCCCAGCTCTGTGAGGGGCCATGACTCGGAACTCCTGCTACGACACCCTATATCAGGCCGCCTCTTCCTACTGGCGGTGCCTGATTATCACTGATGCCCTGCTTAGTGATTCTGGCCCCTGTCCCTGTGCGCACTCTTGTGTCCTTCCTGCTGCTAAGCTGTCCCATCTTACCGCTGTCCTCTCTCCTAGGTTCTGGAGCTCAAGGTCGCGTTCCGGTCTGTCCCGGTCCTCTGGCTGTGTTGTCTAGTTGGTGTCCTCTTCCTTCCGTCTCGGCCGTGCTCCCGATCTGCCCGCCAACCGTGTTCCTGTTCCAGGGGAGGTCTTCCGCCTGCATCTCCGGTCTCTTGTCGGCCCTCCTGTACTCCCTCTGGGTACCAGCTGCCGTGGTGATAGTTACCCGCGGGCCTGCCCCAAACACTCCCTGTATAGGGGGTGGTCCACCTGGCCAGCTCGCCCGTGGGGGGTTCGTTGCCACGGTCCAGCGGGTCCACTCCAGGAGATCTATCATAGTCTCACATCACATCTAGGATGTGCTATTTTAGTGTTCCCTTTATTTTTTTGAGCAGCGTATATAATAGGCAGCAGCAGACAGTAATGGACCCTTTTGATGTATGCAGTGAGATCTATTTACTCACATACAGTGCCTACATGCCTTGCACTGATGTGGATATGCGCACATAGACTCCCCTGCCTACCTAGCACTGCAGTCTATATACCCACTAGTTAGTCCTTAAAAGGACTGTTGGCTTAGATTGATATGTGGATTGAACAAAGGTAGAACCACACTAACTCATAAAAGCACAAATCTGTCCCTATCTCAGCAGCAGCTCTCTCTAGACAGTCTGAATCCGGAGCTGAATGCGCCGAGCAGGGCAGCGTCAGGTCTCTAGTAGATCTAATGACGCTGTGCGGCCAGCCAATCACTGTAAGGCCACAACAAAGATGGCTGCGGCATTACAGTGAATGGCTGACAATCCCTGCATGTTAATTGGCGCTCTAAAAAGCTCCCAAAAATGCTCGGTACAGTGATACTCAGACGAGTAATGAGTAGTGGCGAGCACGTTCGCTCCTCACTAGTGTTTCCACTTAAAATTTGAACTGCATCTGGAAATGGAGATTCATAGCAGCATTTGAGCCTTAATTCTGTAATATATTGAATTCCCACTTTCCTACTTATATTTATTTCCTAAACTGCTTCCCTTACATGAAATTTTCTCCTTATAATTATGTTTTTATTTTTCATTATTAATCATTAAAAATAATTTTATCATGGATCTTTTCTCAGAACTTGACCACTGTTTTAAATTGAAGGTTACAGTTCATTTTTGTGTCTTATACTGTTCAGAAATGTGTCTGTTTTTCTTCACCGTAAATCTCCCATTTAAGAAGGGCCCACAATTACTCATAAGGGTTTAGGTCGGGTGAGGAAGGTGTTGTGTCATTATTTTTTCATCTTTACTGGCAGCCAAGCAGTGGAGACATTGATGCTGCGATGGAGCATTGTCCTGCAGAACAATCATAATTTTCTTGAAATGTACAGATCTTTTCCTCTACCACTGTATGAAGAAAGAGTCTTCTAAACACTGATAATAGGTTTGAGACTTGATTTTAAGTTCTTCTGCCACCTGAAAAGGTCCATGAAGCTCATCATTAATAATCCCAACCCATAGCTATTCCCCACCTTCACCTTGCTGGTGTCCAAATAGATGTTTGTACCAGTTACTTCTAAAACCATTGCCATCTGGTCCATTAAGAGTCACTCTAATCTCATCAGTCCATGAAACCTTTAAAAAATCTGTCTTCAGATATTTCTTGGCTCAGTCTTGATATTTCCCCTTCTGTGTCTTGCTGAGTGGTGGTCAGGTTCAGCTTTCCTCACCTCGGCCATGTCTCTGAGCACTGAGCACCTTATACTTCAGAGTCACAGACTTCATCACGTCGCTCTCAGACTTCATCACGTCGCTCTATCCCCCTTATCTCAGGGCTCATCTAGTGTACCCCCTACCATTCTGTATCAAGTCTTTCTGTATCATCTGGCTGCCCTCACCGATAAGTTAAGCTTTGGGAGGGCCCGTCTGAGTGAGGGGCTTGGGGCGACTTCAACCTCTGCTTCTACAGAAGTTATGCTACTGGGAGAGCAGTAAGTGAGGATACTTGTAAAGTTGAGTAGATTAAATTCACTCATCTCTTTTTAGAACTTAAATATTTTACTGTATGCAGAAATTCTTATGAGAGGTATTCAGCCCCTTCCACATTTACATTAGGTCATCAGGATATTAATAAAAATACCAAGAAGCAGGTCTGTATATCAGAAGAATCCATCTAGAAGCAGCATAGATGTTCAATATATTTATTTTTGCATAAAAGTTGTTACTAATATGCAAAGATGGAATAAGAAAGTCTGTAGATACAGAAGCTTTCTATAGAAAGGAGCAGATGTTGATGATTCCGCTCCTCGGCCTTTGGTTGCACTTGTGCTGTTTTTGCACATCCAGGTCTGGATCACACACGATGGAGAGGAGAAGAGCAGGGATGTGTGACGTGTGATCTGTGTAGATGGAATTTTCCTGGAGTCTTACAGCACCGTGATCAACCATATGGCCTTCTGTCTGGCCATGGACAGGTAGATGAAGGAGCAGCCGCTTCTTCATTCTGTCCATGACCCGGTAGTGTCTGTATATGGCCGGGGTCACAATTGGTGCAGGCACTCAGGAGCGGAGTGTGTTTCTATGCAGCTGAGTGCTAAGGTCCAAGTGCTGATGGCAGTGCCGTGTGTTGAGACGCTAGACTCAAGCGAGTTTCTCGTAAGTGTGACTCCGGCCTATGGCCAAGTATGAGAAGGAGCAGCCGCTGCCTTCTTTTTGGCCATATACAGTGGAGAAGGAGCAGCCGCTACCTTCTCTGTCCATATCCAGTAGTCTTGTCCTTACCACCACAGTGTACATGAGTCAACCAAACGGCAAGTTTGGCTGAAAGAAGTCCTTCAATTCCAGCCTTTGATTACTTGCCATTTCGATCCAGAGGAAGGCGAAAAATAACCCCGAGGACTTGTTGTTGGAATATCCTAAGGGGAAAAAAATTCCTTCCTGACCCCAAATATGGCGATCGGAATACATCCCTGGATGTTTGGTGCTCGAATCTACGTGGCTGTTAATGTGGTGGAAGCTCTGTAGTATTTGTCACAGTCCGGTAAATTAGAAAGTCCAGGTAATTGTCTCATCCGATTAGATAAAGCTTCATTCCTCGATGTTGCTGGAATGGGGCTGATTTATATCAGCCTATTACTCCTGTAAGAAAAGAAATATATTCAAAATAAAGAAATTGAAGCGACTCGACACCATCATAAAGTCTGGGCGGAGATCACAATATCGCAGGTTGCACATTTAAAAAAGTGTGCGTGAACCACAGGGAAGCTCAGTTTAATAGACACCAAACTGGGGAAACAATTGCAGGCCAAAATTGAAGAAAAGCGTCACTCGCCATATAAAAATACTCCTTTATTAATGTCCTGTAGACTATATCGGCTGGTCTCTCTGAACAGCTGCACCTGATCCTTCTCTTTCTACTGATGATATGTCTTAAAGGACGTTAATGAAAAAGTGATTTTTAAAAGTGAGCGCTGCTTTTCTCATTTTTAAGAAGAGAAGTTTACATTTCTTAGAACTGGCTCCTCACAAATATACTGTATACTGGAGAATATAATGATGAGGTGTATGGTGGGTATGTGTGCTACTGGGCAGAGGTAACACTATGGATGTCCCTATGTGCTATACTTACATCTTCGTAATGGAACGGTGGTTCGGCTCTGCCGGACTCCACGTCGCTCCAGTTTATGGAGTGGAAGAATGGGCGCTCTCTAATGGACGATGTTATGGCATAACGAGTAGATGGAGTTTTGCAGAGAAGCTGGAAGATGAGAGAGACCATTAATCATTATATTGTGTATTATTATTGATACGTTATTACACAATGTCTATGGACTGTCAGCATCATGTCCTCTATCCTTCCTTATAATCTACCATTATCCTTCTTCACCTATTCCTACTTACCCCTTCTAGGATGTCAAGCTCATCGATGGAGATGCAGGGTGGAAAATATAGGACGTTGTCCAAAGACTCATGGTAGTCGTCCATATCGCCACTGTTATAGAATGGACACGTCCCCACAATCATCATGTACAGGATGACACCAAATGAAAAGGAATCCGCCAGATGATTGTAGCCTTCTCTATCCAATACCTGTAGGAATATAAGATAGGAGATGAGCTGAATATACCGGGGAGGGGATTTACACACACAGCCTATGAGGACCGGTCTGTGATGAGATATGAGCAGGATACTCAGATTAGTACTCAATCCTACTATCGGCATCAATCATTAAGGGATGTTCCTTACCTCAGGCGCAATGTAACCCTTCGTGCCTACAACTTCGTCCAAGACGTCATCCTTGCCCACATTCACGGCTGAAGTGCCAAAGTCACAGATTTTTATGTGTCCAGTTCCATCAATGAGAACGTTATGAGGCTTCAGGTCACTGCAGGGAAAAGGAGCAGACACTAATGGTGAGGAAAATTCATCAAAAGAACTTTCTACAATAGATATGTAAGGTGACAACATAGATTTATGAAGATGAACTGATTACCGATGTATCACGCCGTGTTCATGGAGGAACTGGATTCCGCAAACCATTTCTGCTGCAAAGCGTCTGTGGAGAAGAAAGTAGAGGATGGATCAGTGGTTACACACACTTTAGGACCATAATGAACGGGCAACAGATTATTATGATTCAGCCTAAGACATTTACCTTGTTGTCTCTGCATCAAACTTCATCGATTCTAACATTTGGCTAAACAGATCTCCTCCGGCCATTGCCTCCATGGCTATTATATATGCTTGTGGTGTTTCTACAAAGCCCCGCAGAGATGTTATGAAGCGGCAGCCAGCGCCAATACTTAGGGCCTTTAACTCTGTAGAGAATGTTTCCTCATCACAACAACTCTTTTCCATGATCTTAAGGGCTAGTAGTTCTTTGCTGACCCGAACTGATGCCAAGACGACCTGGAGAAAAATCACAGAAGATCAGACAAAACTCTCATCTATTCTAGGGATCTGTGTAATGGATCACTGGTGTATCCCAATTATCATTACATATGAAGATCCTGTAATGAATATTTATACTATTCTGTGTATCTGGTGGAGAATACTTTGGGAAGCACGGAGTAGTATAAATTCATTCTTACCTTTCCGTAGCATCCTCTTCCAATATTAGTGAGTAAATCAAGTCTGTGAAGGTCAATAGGATTTTGAATTTTAACCAATTCTGTCACAGGTAAAACAGGGGAGCTGGCATCACCAAGGTCTTCGGCTTTCGCATCTGCTACGTCAGAGGTCATCATATCGTTTGCACCTGCTGAGATAATATAGGATTTGTTAATCTCTTTGAGAACAAATAATGGAAATACACTTTCTATTAAATGCGGACTCAGGCGCTGAGCATGCATTTCAGCAGGCTAACACCAGCTGTATTACATAGCTGCCACCTGCCTATAACTGCCACGACTGGATCACACTCCGATTGCTTCAGTATTACTATTTCATTGCTAACAATGCTACTTAAATTAAGTGAATGCCGATTTGTGCGCACCAGCACCCATTAGTCCCCTCAGGACACAACTGCAAGGGGTTTATTGGCTGTAATGACTATATGGGCCCTATCTTTTACTTTCATCCAAATGTTAAGACCAGCCTTGCTTAATTTCATATGAGAACGTCACTAAAGCTATATACAGCGATACAGTCCCATTACAAGAGATCAGAAAATCTCCGGGTCAAGTCTTTTAAAAATACTAAAAATTGAAATAAATAAAAAAAAGTTTTTTAAAAAAAAAATTAAAAAATTTAGTTTGAATTACTTAACCTTCCCAATTAATAATAATAATAATAATAATAACAATAATAAAAAAATGAAAAATAAGCATAACTAGGATAACTCCATTAGTATAAGTCCGATATACAACAATATACAAATAATTCTCCGAAACAGTAAATACTGAAATGAGAAAAAAAATGGAAATACCAAAATTGCATTTTTGTAAAAATCAGAAAGTTACAATGTCTCAGAATATGGCGACATAAACCAATTTTGTTTTTTTTCCTATTACACTTCTAATTTTCTTTCACCATTTTAGTAAAATGAAAACGTATGCATATTGGGCATTACCAGAATTGTATCTGACATGGAGAATTATTTTGTGAGGTCATTTCTATCACACAATTAACACAATAAAAAAAAAGTCAGAATCCCTTTTTTCTATACAATTTTACCAAACTAATTTAAAAAAAAAAAAAAACCTTGAAAGACAAAATAAATGGTGTCGTTCAAAGCTACAGCTCGGCCCACTGAAAAAAAAGATATATTACAATTTTAAACAGAACTCTATACATCAGCAGGAAATGTCGAATAATTGGTGTTTCGTTTACTGTCTAATTGCAAAAATGTCCCTGTTGCCCATAGCAGCGATTCACAGCACAGATTCCGGTTCTTAACATTCTATAGAACACTGTACTTTGACTTGTT
The DNA here is from genome assembly GCF_039654945.1 of Dendrobates tinctorius. Classification (NCBI taxonomy): domain Eukaryota; kingdom Metazoa; phylum Chordata; class Amphibia; order Anura; family Dendrobatidae; genus Dendrobates; species Dendrobates tinctorius. The sequence continues at coordinate 51,881 of NW_027362340.1, read as the reverse complement.
GCTACGGGTAACAAGGACAGTTCTTCCACAAGTCAGCATTTATAATTGAGGTCTGCACATTTTTTTAGGAGTATAATCCCCCTCGTCCCCAGTCTTATTCTACTGAGCTGTTTCCATCTTACCTGTTTCATCTTCATCCATTGCTCTTTCTGGTGAAGAAACGCTGATGGTTTTGGCTGATGACTGCGATCTCCATAGTGCACCATTCCCATTAATAATGGGTGTAGCATAGGTCAGATGCCTCCTGCATTGGATAACCCAGTCTCTGCTGTTCCGAATTCTTTTCTTGACTGCCGCTCTTTGCAGGTCCAGGATGTCTTTCCTTTCAGATCTGGATGAGACCTGTCTTGGAGTTTCTTGGAGAACCTCGTCCAGCTTTATATCTGCGCCGATGTTTCTCCGCTTATTTAGGACGGCTTCTTTATTCCTCATCCTTATTGCAGGGGCCAGATCTCCAATTTTTTTTAAGGAGATAAGTATGGCCCTCTGAAGCTCAGCGGAGGCTGCAGAGTGGGACTCCATGAGGTTCTCCATGATCCTTCTCTTTGTAAGGATCTCATGTCTTTTGGACTTTCTCATTTTCTCTAGATTTTGTCGCTTGGACACCATTTCAGAGGCGTCAGTGTCCATGTTCGGTAAAGTAATATCTTTTCGCCCTAAAGCGAATAATAATACCTGCTCTTCATTTAATCCTCTCCTCTCTCTCAGTACCCGATCTAGTTGGGCTCGTCTTCTCTCTTTATACATTTTGGAATCAATTTTTGCTTCGTTCGTCACGAAAAACAAAAGGAACTCCCTCACCGTTGGGGGTCTGTGAGGCAGTGATTTCCTATGGGCTGTAACACTGGAATGTAGAATGTGATGATGTCATCACCTCATTGTGACATAGATTATACTGTGATGTCACAGCAAGAATCATATAGATGGACAGATACATAGATAGATATAATCTTTGTAGGCTATATATATATATATATATATATATATATATATATTAAAAATTAAATAATATAAATACAATTTAAAAAAATGTATGATTATAAGCAGAAAATTTCATGTACCGACGCTGTTTAGGAAATAAATATAAGTAGGAAAGGGGGAATTTAATACATTACATAATTAAGGTTCAAATGCGGCTATGAATCTCAGTTCTCAGATGTAGTTCAAATTTTAAGGTTAAGTGGAAACACCCATTAAATTGTATACACACATTAAACAGTATCATTGTAACAAGTTTTGACTTTTCAGTCAGCTAAATGTCTTTTATGGCCCATTTACAGTTTGCCTAATAATTCCACACACCTTAATAAAGGTCATTGTATCCTTGGGGTATGTGCACACATTAAGAATTTGGTGCAGAAATTTCTGCATCTCTTGGCAGGAAAAACATTGCGTAAAATAGGCAGTTTTTTTTTTTGCTGCGTTACGTGCGTTTTTTGGTGCATATTTTACCCCACTCACTAGTATGGATGAAATCTGCAGCAAAAACGATGAAAGAATTGACGTGTTTCAGGTTTAAATCTGCAAGGAAAAAATAAGTAACATGTGCATGAGACTTCTGGATTCTCATTCGCTTCCCTGGCATCAGGAAACCCTTCGGGTTTAGCGACAAATCCACACACAGCGTAATACTCTGACACTTATTACTCTTTATATAGCACTAACATATTCCACAGCACTTTACAGTTTGCACACATTACCATCACTGTCCCCGATGGGGCTCGCAATCTAAATTCCCTAACTGTATGTCTTTTGGAATGTGGGAGGAAACCCACGCAAACACGGGGAGAACATACAAACTCCTTGCAGAAGTTGTCCTTGGTGGGATTCGAACCCAGGACTCCAGCGCTGCAAGGCTGCAGTGCTATCCACTGAACCACAGTGCTCAGTAGATCCATTTATTAGAAAGAGGAATTTTGGAATTGGGAAATGGATTAATTTTGTCCTCTGTATTTTTTCCCCAGGATTGCGCATTTTCTTTGACACCTCAAGATCCTATTCTGACTAATGTGGATGCATTTTTTCAAGCCTTGGGGTTGTTGTATGATGAACCTAATGCTATTGATCAAGCTGAGAAAGCCCTATTGGCATTGAACTAGGGTCAGGATTCTGCAGAGTTATACTGTCAAAAATTCCAAAAGTGGGCGGTCCTTACTACCAGGAATAATGGTGCCTTGGCAGCTCTCTTTCGGAAGGGTTTGTCAGAAACCGTAAAAGATACTATGGTGGGATTTCCTGTTCCCTCTGGTCTTGACGATTCTGTCATTAGCCATTCAAATTGATCGGCGTTTACGTGAACGCAAAACTACACGAGAGGAGTTTCCACCTTTTGGACAAATGTCTGAACCTATGCAATGTGATAGCGTTTTGTCTACAGTAGGGCGCAACGTCAGGAGTTTAGAAGATGTAATAAGCTGTGCTTTTTCTGTGGAGACGGCTCTCATATTATTTCTGTCTGCCCAAAATGAGAGAAATGTTTTGCACACACATTTGCTGTGGGCAGTATACAACCTAAGTTTCCTTTGGCAATTACACTTATCTGCTCCTTATCCAAGGCTTTTGTGGATTCAGGAGCAGCGTTGAATCTGATGGATTTGGACTTTGCTTAACGTTATGGTTTTTCCATGACGCCTCTGCGGACGCCTATTCCTTTGAGGGGTATTGATGCTACTCCTTTGACGGAGAATAAACCTCAGTTTTGGACCCAGGTGACTGTGACGGGGTATACGACAGAGCAAGAAGGGACAACAGGCCGAGGGACGATCCAACGAGATTTATTAAGGCAGGGAGCATACAACATCAAATATCCATAATGTCCTTGGAATCCATGAGAAGTCCACAATAAGTCCACACAATTGAAACAAATCCGGGCACCTCACGATAGTCCTTGTGCCAGATGTGATAACAATAATCCTTGCAATAGTCCACAGGATTCCACACAATCCCACGGACGTCACGAGCTGGCCTCAACTCAGTTCGTGACTCCTTCACGTCCGCACTCAAATCACAACTGATCTTAAAACAAGAATGTATTGTCAGGGCTCCTGGGATCAGCCCATCAGAAGGGGGGTAGGGGGTCACACCTACTATTCAATGGTTCGGGCCATCAGAAGATTCTAGAAATGTAAGGGCTCCACTGAGTCTACAGGATGTGTATTGTAGGTTATCTTCTGCTTAGGAAACAATAGCCAAAGTTCCACTAGCTGTTGACACAAACCTAAATTAGATTATGTCCAGGTACATCACAAGACATTGCAAAGTATTGGGGGAAGGAGACATGGTTAATTTACAGCAAATACAACCAGAGAAAAGTTAAATGACATATTATACAAAATACAGGACAGGGCAAAACTACAAATCGTGACAATCCCTTCCCCTCCCAATTTGTGTACGTACTAGGGACCTCTACAGATCGCTTGTTAAGTACACACAGGCATGGCTGACCAGACTCAGGGCTCCTCCTGCCTGGACAGTCCATCTGCATTTTGGTGTTGGCTGCCTCTTCTATACTGTATGGTAAAGTTATAGGGCTGCAGAGCCAGGCTCCATCGTAGTAAACGTCCATTGTCCCCAGAGACTCAGTTCAGCCAGGTGAGGGGATTGTGATCAGTAATGACAGTGAATTCTCGTCCATACAGATACGGCCTTAGTTTCCTAAGGGCACACACTACAGCCAGACATTCTTTTTCAACAGTTGCATTGGCCACTTCTCGGTCCAGCAGTTTCCTGCTAAGGTAGGCGATGGGGTGTTCGTCCCCAGCTGCATTCACCTGGCTGAGGACAGCTCCCAGTCCATAAGCAGAGGCGTCCGTCTGCACAATGAATCTCCTCTTGTAATCTGGAGCAGCCAGAACAGGGTCGCAGACCAGGGCGTCCTTCAGCCGGTTAAAAGCCTCATCACAGGCTGGAGTCCAGATCACCAGCCGGGGCATCGTTTTCTTGGTCAGGTCGGTAAGAGGCTTGGCCACAGTGCTGAAATGCGAAACAAATTTTCGGTAATAACTGGCAGTGCCCAAAAAAGCCATAACTTGTTTCTTAGTTTGGGGTACAGGCCAGTCTCTAATAGCCTGGATTTTGGCAGGTTCAGGACAGAGCTTTCCTCCTCCTACTCTATGCCCTAGGTACTGGACTTCACCCATCCCCAATTGGCATTTATCGGGTCGAATGGTTAGGCCGGCTGAAAGAATCAGGTCAAGAATAATGGCTACTTGATTCAGATGTTTCTCCCACGTCTGGCTGAAGATCGCGATATCATCCAAGTAGGCACAAGCAAAGTCATCACATCCCCGGAGGATCTGGTCCACCATTCCCTGGAAGGTTGCCAGGGCATTCTTCATTCCAAAAGGCATGCTTAGAAATTCATACAGACCAAAGGGGGTTATAAAAGCGGACCGTTCTCTCCCTTCCTCCGTGAGAGGGATTTGCCAGTATCCCTTACTGAGATCCAAGGTAGTGACATATCGGGACCCAGCCAGTCGGTCTAGAAGTTCGTCAATACGGGGCATTGGGTAAGGATCGCTGACGGTATGGTCGTTTAGTCGTCGATAGTCCACACAAAATCGAGTACTCCCATCCTTCTTGGGTACTAACACCACAGGAGAGGCCCAAGGGCTATGGGAGGCCTGGATTACCCCAAGCTGTAACATCTCCTCCAGTTCATGCTGCATGGTGTTTCGAACAGATTCAGGTACCCGGTAAGGAACCTGTTGTATGGGACGGATACCCTGAGTGTCCACATGATGTTGGGTGACGGTGGTTCAACCTGGTTGGGATGAGAAAGCAGCCCGTCTCTGTTGAAGCACTCCCAGAATCTGTTTTTTCTGCAAGGAATCCAGGTGATCTCCCAGAGGAACCTGTTCCACAGTGGATGGGGCTCTCGCTGCTTCCACGAGATCAGGTAGGGAGTCCTCATCCTCTTGACCGTCTTCTAAAGCTAGCCGACAGCTTGCTATCATTGGAAGGTTTCGGTCATGGTACTCCTTAATCATATTCACATGGACAGTCTTTTGTCTTAGCCCCTGATCATCTAAAGCAAGAAGATAATTGGTATCATTTAGTTTTCTGAGAACCCGGAAGGGACCCTCCCATGTTGTCTGCAGTTTATTCTGCCGATGGGGAACAATCATTAAGACCTGTTGTCCTTCTACAAACTCCCGATAGCGTGCTTTACGGTCATACCATGTCTTCTGTCTGGTTTGAGCCATACGCACATGACTCTGGGCTAAACTAGCGAGTTGAGCCAGGGTTTCTCGCAGCTTTAGGACATAAGGGACAACAGAGGCTCCTGTATCTTCAACTTGTCCCTCCCAATATTCTTTTAGCAGGGTTAAGGGTCCTCGGACCTTTCTTCCATAGAGTAGTTCAAAGGGGGAAAACCCGGTGGACTCCTGGGGAACTTCCCGATAGGCAAACAAGAGATGGGGTAGGTACTTCTCCCAGTTTGAATCTCTGTCAGTGAAGGCCCTCAGCATATTCTTCAGAGTGCCATTGAATCGTTCACAAAGTCCATTTGTTTGGGGATGATACGGAGTCGTTTGGATCGCTCGTACTCCACAGGTGCGCCACAGACACTGGACCAGCTCTGACATGAACTGGGAGCCTTGGTCTGACAAGATCTCACTGGGGAATCCTACTCTGGTGAAAATGGTAACCAGGGCCTCGGCCACCTTGGCTGCAGAAATACTTGACAAGGCCACAGCTTCTGGATATCGGGTGGCATAGTCCAGAACAGTGAGAATGTTGTGGAATGTTGTGGAATGTGAATGTTGTGTCCAGATTTACTTGGTTTAGCCAGAGGTCCAATGATATCGACAGCTACTCTTTGAAAGGGTTCTTCTATTTTAGGGAGCTGTTGCAGGGGTGCCTTTGGGTGATCTCCGGGTCGCCCTCTACGCTGACATATGTCGCAAGTTCGGCAGAAATGCGCTACGGCTTGGGAAATCCCAGGCCAATAGAAAGATTGAGTCAATCGTCTCTCAGTGCGGGTTTTACCTTGATGGCCAGCAGTAGGAATGTCATGAGCAAGGTGTAATAGGGGAATTCTGTATTTCTGAGGAACAATCAGCTGTTTGCTATAAGTCCAGGGCTTATCTAGGGAGTCAGCATTGGTATCCCGATACAGAAGTCCATTTTCTCTGATAATTCTTTCCCCGTTCTCCCCCAACTGCCCTATCTCAGCTCGAGCTCTAAAACTTGCTAGGGTGGGGTCAGTATCTACCTCTTGTCTAAACTGAACTTTATCCCAAGTAACACTCACATTGTCCCCACAAGAAGAACCACTCACCGGCTGTGACGGCAGTTCTGGTGGCCTCATTTCCGTGGATGGGTTGTACACGTCCACATTAGCTGCTCTCTTGGCTTGACTTCTGGTTACCGCACCGACAAAGTGGCAATGAAGATTTCCCACATCATTTCCTAGAAGAACGTCTGCAGGGAGGCCGCTCATCACAACCACCACGCATTGTTTTGCCCCAAAGCCTTAATCCAGGGTCACACTCGCTCTTGGAATATATCTCTGGGTACCTCCAGCCAATTCAATGGCGATTCCTGGTCCCTTTTGAATTGCTTCTGGTTGAATTACTCGGGGATCGGCTATGGTGAGAAAAACCCCATTGTCACGGAAGCCAACAACTTTTTGGCCATCCAGCACGACCTCCTGTAGATGTTTGTGCTGAAGATCAGAAGAACAGGTGGCTGGGGCTCGCACCCCATAGACTCCGGTTAGGGGAGCCAGGATATCAGAGTCACTTGGCAAGTCATCAGGGACTGAATCCAGCTCTTCTCCTGGTGAGGGTGTCTGTAGATAATGAACAGGCAAAGGCGGTCTGTAGCTGTCCTGCCTCCGAACACCTGGACATTGGAATTGCAGATGCCCAGGCTTCCCACATCTATAACATCTGCGCTCTGGGATTCTTCCTCCACGTCATAGTCCCGAACGTGGAGCAGGAGTAATGCGAGGCACAGTCACACGAAGGTCACCATGAGTTGATGGTCTAGTGGGATGGTGAATATTGGAGGCCGAAGGACCAGGGGCCGTCAGCGTTGGGGGGATGGTAGTTTTTTTTTCACTGAGTAGTAGTTTTTTCCACTGAGGCTTGATGGTGAGAGCCTCATCAGCTAGAGCTGCAGCTTCCTCCACAGTGGCTGGTCTCCTTTCACGCACCTATTCCGGATCTCAGCAGGGCACTTGAAGTAAAACTGCTCTTTTAGGATGACTTGGAGGAAGGTCTCCCAAGTTAAGGCCTCCTCTCCCTCCAGCCAGCGATGACATATTTGTTTGAGTCTGTGGGCATACATCTTGAAGGACACTTCCTCATCACAGGCTAAAGTACAGAACTGGGTCCTGTAAGTGTCTGGGGTCACAGTATAATATTCTAGAATAGTCTGTTTAATCTCCGCATACTCACAGTTCCACCGAGGGTCCATAGCTCTATAGGCTGCGGCAGCTCCACCCTCTAAGAGCCCCACCAGATGTCGGACTCGCTCCCTTTCCGGGACTTCCATTAATCGACACTGATGCTCAAAGTCCTGGAAGAAGCCCTCAATGTCACCTGAAGCCTCATTAAACGGCTTGAAGTCTTTGCGGGACACTCTGGGGAGTTCCCTCATGGTGGGTGCTGGGGCTACAGTCTGTCTGGAGCTTCTAGCTGCTTCCACAGCGAGCTGCCTCTCCAGCAATGCCCTCTCTTGAGCTCTATGAATTGCCTCCCTCTTATCTTCTATGGTAGCATCTTCTCCCAGCAATGCCATCTGCCTCTCCAGCAATGCCCTCTCATTAGCTCCGCGCTTGACTTCCCTCTTATCTTCTATGGTAGCCTCTTCTCCCAGCAATGCCAACTCCACCTCGTACCACACAACCCACTGACTTTTTTGGGTATTTACCTCTGGCTGCAGACTTTCCTCCGTTTGCTGTGGGGATCCTTCCTCAGCGTCATCTTGCAGGCGAACTCCTTCCAAAGCCTCAATCAGCTGCTCCTTGGAGAGTCCCTTGTAGCTGACTCCCAGTTCACGGGCCTTTGTAGGTTCACCGCAGTCCAGTTCTTGTACTCTACGGTGCTGGTTCCAGATGTTGATGGGCCGTTGTCCTCCATTCCTTCTGCTCTGATCCCACTGCTGCCACCAGTTTGTGACGGGGTATACGACAGAGCAAGAAGGGACAACATGCCGAGGGACGATCCAACGAGATTTATTAAGGCAGGGAGCATACAACATCAAATATCCATAATGTCCTTGGAGTCCATGAGAAGTCCACAATAAGTCCACACTATGGAAACAAATCCAGGCACCTCATGATAGTCCTTGTGCCAGATGCGATAACAATAATCCTTGCAATAGTCCACAGGATTCCACACAATCCCACGGACATCACGAGCTGGCCTCAACTCAGTTTGTGACTCCTTCACGTCCGCACTCAAATCACAACTGATCTTAAAACAAGAATGTATTGTCAGGGCTCCTGGGATCAGCCCATCTGAAGGGGGGTAGGGGTCACACCTACTATTCAATGGTTTGGGCCATCAGAAGATTCTAGAAATGTAAGGGCTCCACTGAGTCTACAGGATGTGTATTGTAGGTTATCTCCTGCTTAGGAAACAATAGCCAAAGTTCCACTAGCTGTTGACACAAGCCTAAATTAGATTATGGTCCAGGTACATCACAAGACATTGCAAAGTATTGGGCGAAGGAGACATGGTTAATTTACAGCAAATACAACCAGAGAAAAGTTAAATGACATATTATACAAAATACAGGACAGGGCAAAACTACAAATCATGACCGTGACGATGCGGGTTGCCCAGGAAGTTGCCGGGTTGCCGGGACGATGCGGGTTGCCCAGTTGCCCAGGGGAAGAGTCTTGAGGAGAATTTTTGGCTCATCTTTCATTGTTTTTAAGAAATCTCAATATGGAAGAGGCCAGGAGCCATTTGGTGAGCTGCATTTCTTGCTACATGTTCACAGATTTACCAGTGGAAAAGCCAAACTTCACATGCCACAAATGCAAGCTTGTGTCCCTGTTGGAGGAAAAGTTGCAAAATCTTGAAGAGAGGTTAGCTACGTTGAAGATCATTAAGGAAGGTGAAGAGTTCTTGGACAGAGCAGAATTATCTCTTCATGTTACAGAAAGAGAAGAAATTCGAAGTGTACGTGAAGAAACAGAGGAATGGAGACATGTGACCCAGAGAATCAGGAGGATCAGGAGGCAGTCAGCACCCATACTGCTCAGAAACCAGTACCAGGCTCTCACGCAGGAAAACGATGAAGAAATACATCAGGATAAGACTTTGCCAACAGACAGCAACCTTGTACGCCTTCAGAGTCCTCCTGGATGGAGAAAGAAAAATGTTGGAAGAAGAAACGGAGAGTGGTGGTCATGGGGGATTCCCTGTTGAGAGGAACAGAGGCCGCTATCTGCAGACCGGATATAACTTCAAGAGAAATGTGCTGTCTTCCAGGTGCAAAAATTAAAGATGTGTCTGACAGGATATCAGGACTCTTCAGACCTACAGATGACTACCCATTCCTGCTACTACATGTGGGGACAAATGACACCGCAAGAAACGACCTGGAAACCATCTGCAGAGACTTTGAAGACTTAGGCAAGAAAGTGAAAGAACTGGGAGCGCAGGTGGTCTTCTCTTCCATCCTCCCAGTGGATGGCCATGGAACAAGGAGGTGGAATAAGATTCTGCAGGTGAACAACTGGCTACGTCGATGGTGCCGTCAGCAACGATTTGGATTTCTGGATCACGGAGTGAACTACTTATACGATGGACTACTTGCTAGAGATGGGGTGCACCTTACGAAGACTGGAAAGCATGTATTTGGAAGTCGCCTTGCTACACTTGTAAGGAGAGCTTTAAACTAGAACAACATGGGAAGGGAAGCAAAAGACCAGGAAAAGCCATACACCTGACAAATGCTATTGAGAACTCTGCTATTAGAAGTGGAAAGGAAGAACAAAGACAAAAGAATCTAATTAATAAAAATATTAGAGAAAGAGAAACCAATCACAAACTAAAATGTTTCTATACTAATGCACAAAGCATGGGCAACCAACAAGGAGAATTGGAACTACTAACACAGGAAAAGAAATATGATGTCATTGGAATCACTGAAACTTGGTGGGACAATACACATGATTGAAATACAAGACTAGAAGGATACAACTTATTTGCAAGAAACAGACTTGATAAACGAGGAGGGGGTGTCGCATTGTATGTTAGAAACGCGTATATCTGCACAGAGATTGAAGCTTCAGAGACTGGGAGTTCTGTGGAAACTGTTTGGTTAAGAATACAAGGACAGAACAATGGAAAGGACACCATTGTAGGCATTCACTATAGGCCGCCTGTGCAAGCTGAAGATATGGATGAACTCTTTATGCATCAAATGGCCAAGTTCTCCAAAAAATATGACATAGTTGTCATGGGAGATTTCAACTATCCAGACATTTGTTGGGAATCTCTCTCAGGCAAAACTAACAGGTCAAGGAAATTCTTATCCTCTCTTGCTGACAACTTTATCTTCCAAAAGGTAAGGGAGAAAACAAGGGGAACTGCTACCTTAGATCTAATCCTTATAAACAGGGAGGAAATGGTTGAGGAGGTAAAAGTGGCTGGGACCCTAGGAGGTAGTGACCATGCTATTTTAGAATTTTGGATAACTAGAGGCGGAAGACCTGTGACGACTCAGACGTCAAGGTTAGATTTCAGAAAGGCAGATTTTAAGGGATTCAGAAAGAGAATTGGAGGGATCCAATGGCTGGATATCCTTAAACACAAAAGTGTCCAGGAAGGATGGGAAATCTTGAAAAATGAAATTCTCAAAGCACAGTTGTTAACAATTCCGAAAAGAGGGAAGAATAGGAAGCATTTAAGGAAACCAGGATGGATGAACACAGAACTTAAGCACATGCTAAAAAGGAAGAAAAAAATGTTTATAAAATGGAAAGAGGGAGGCATATCTAAAGAAGAATATAATGCTGTCTGCAGAACCTGCAGGGCACAAATCAGATTATCTAAAGCTGAAAATGAATTGAGGCTTGCAAGAGATGTCAAAAGCAATAATAAAGGATTTTGGGGATATGTCAAAAGTAAAAGAAAAGTCAAAGATGCTATAGGATTTTTACAGGATGAAAATGATGAAATGGTAAGACAGGATGTTGAGAAGGCTGAACTTTTAAATTCCTATTTTGCATCTGTTTTCTCTCAGAAAGGAAATGTAACATCAATTGTTATTCACTGTCCTATTAAAGGAATAGAAGAATACAGGATATATATAAACAGAAAGATAGTGAGGAAACACTTAGCTAACCTAAATGAATTCAAGTCTCCAGGTCCAGATGAATTACACCCCAGAGTACTGAAGGAGATAGCAGAAGAAATTTTTGAACCCCTCTCCATAATCATGGGTTTGTAACTACTAAGTCATGTCAGACTAACTTAATTTCCTTCTATGACGGTATCACTGATTGGGTGGATCAAGGAAATGCTGTAGATATAGTATATCTTGACTTCAGCAAAGCATTTGACAAAGTCTCTCATACAATCCTTATTGAAAAAATGACTAAGTATGGAATGGACAAGGCAACTGTTAGGTGGATTCATAACTGGCTTAGTGATCGGACCCAAAGAGTGGTAGTAAATGGCTGCACATCCAGTTGGAAGAATGTCTCAAGTGGGGTACCACAGGGCTCTGTCCTGGGCCCTGTATCGTTCAACATCTTTATCAACGATTTAGATGAAGGAATTGAGGGTAAACTGATTAAATTTGCTGATGACACAAAGCTAGAAGGGATAGCTAATACTAGAGAAGAGAGAGAGAGGATTCAAAAAGATTTAAATAAACTGGAGAAGTGGGCAGTAACTAACAGAATGGTTTTTAACAGGGAGAAATGCAAAGTACTACATCTGGGCAATAAAAATGAAAAAAGCATATACAGAATGGGAGGAATAGGGCTAAGTGACAGCACATGTGAAAAAGACTTGGGTATACTAATAGATCACAGACTGAATATGAGTCAACAGTGTGATGCAGCAGCAAAAAAGGCAAATGCAATTCTAGGATGTATTAACAGAAGCATACAGTCTAGATCTCGTGAAGTCATTATTTCCCTCTACTCCTCTTTGGTCAGACCTCATCTGGAATATTGTGTCCAGTTTTGGGCACCACATTTTAAAAAAGACATCAACAAACTGGAGCAAGTTCAGAAAAGAGCGACCAGAATGGTGACCGGTCTGCAAACTGTTATGATTGAGTCACCGTAGGAGGCAGACACAAAAATAGAAGCTACGTCCAGAAAACCAGAGAAGTTGGCAACTATCAGATTGCAGACCCCTGAACCTATCAACACAACTAGCAGTAGCCATGGGGGGTTCCTACGGTGCCCTAGACCCCTCGATCACAGCCGGAGAGCTAAATAGCCTAAAGACAGAAAAGGAAATCTAAACTGCCCCAGAGCAGACCCCAAAGTAAAAGGCAGCCCCCAACATATAATGACGGTGAAGCAAGATGAAAAAACACTCACACAGATAGAAAGATAGGCTGAGCAAACGATGGGGCCCAAGCTAACTAAACAGAACAGGAAAGGAAGGTTGCTGTCTGCAATCTGCCAAAACCCTATCAAAGACATAAGCCAACAAGCTGATATGAAAAAAGACCCTGAAGCAGCTAGGCTTCAAAAACTAAATCAGCACTCAGGTATTTTCAGAAGACAGAGCTAAAGGAATTCAGCTCACCCCAGCAGGGAATGGCAGAAATCCAGAAAAACAAAGCAAAACAAAGTCAAAGCACAAATGCAAAAAGCCGAGCAGAAAACTTAGCTTTAGAAGAGCAGGAATTCAGACTGGTCTCCAAGGATCCCACAGAGAAGTCACCCGCAGGGCAGAAGGGCGTCGGCAGCCTTATATCCAGTCAGTAACTCCACTCAGCCAGTCATCATCAACAGGCTCAGGTGTTTGATAATCAGGCTCACTACCTTTCTTCACCAGTTCCTCGGGCCTCAGTAGTGAAGGGGAAAATGAACTCACAACAGCAAACCCTGTCTTATGAGGAAAGGTTGCAGGATTTGGGAATGTTTAGTTTGCAAAAGAGAAGACTGAGAGGAGACTTAATAGCTGTCTACAAATATCTAAAGGGCTGTCACATTGTAGAAGGATCGACTTTATTCTCATTTGCACAAGGAAAGACTAGAAGCAATGGGATGAAACTGAATGGGAGGAGACACAGATTAGATATTAGAAAAAACATTTTGACAGTTAGAGTGATCAATGAGTGGAACAGGCTGCCACGAGAAGTGGTGAGTTCTCCTTCAATGGAAGTCTTCAAACAGAGGCTGGACAGACATCTGACTGGGATGATTTAGCGAATCCTGCTTTGAGCAGGGGGTTGGACCAGATGGTCCAGGAGGTCCCTTCCAACTCTACGTTTCTATGATTCTATGATTCTATGCCCCAGACCACCAAGAAAATTATAAATTTTTGGTGCTGCATAATTTGCATGATACTATTGTTCTGGGTTTTCCTTGGTTGCAAACTCATAATCCAGTTTTGGATTGGAAATCTGGGTCTGTGGTGAGTTGGGGTTGTCAGTGTGTTCTTAGGGACGCTCCTGTTTTCTCCACCTCTCCTCAGTCTCATGATATTCCTGATTATCTAGACAATTTTTCTGATGTATTTAGTGAGAGCAAGTTTGCGTCTTTGCCTCCTCATAAGAGTTATAACTATGCTATTGAGTTGATGCCTGGGTGTAAATTTCCCAAGGGTCGGCTTTTCAACTTATCAGTACCTGAACATGATACTATGCAATCCTATATTAAGGAGTCATTGGAGAAGGGGCATATTAGACCATCCTCGTCACCTTTAGGTGCTGGTTTTTTTTTTGTGGCCAAGAAAGATGGTTCATTAAGACCGTGTATTGATTATCGTTCCCTTAACAAGATGACTGTTAAATATCAGTACCCATTACCTCTGATGTCTGATTTATTCTCCAGAGTTGAGTGCCAGCTGGTTTACTAAGCTTGACCTCAGGGGGGCGTATAATCTTATTCGTATCAAGCACGGGGATGAATGGAAGACGGCGTTTTTGATCATCTATCTGGATGATATTTTGATCTTTTCTAGTGATTGGGATTCTCATGTGGAACACGTCCGGACTGTGTTCCGGATTTTGAGAGAGAATTCCCTGTTTGTTAAGGAATCGAAATGCCTCTTTGGTGTACAGACGATTTCATTTTTGGGATTTATCTTATCTCCATCGACTATTGAAATGGACCCGGCCAAGGTACAGGCCATTTATGATTGGGTTCAGCCTACTTCTTTGAAGGCCCTCCAGAAGTTTTTGGGTTTTGCTAATTTCTATTGTAAATTTATAGGTAATTTTTCTGGTATTGTCAAACTACTGACTGATCTGACCAAGAAGGGCGCTGATGTGCTGAATTGGTCTCCTGAGGCTATCTCAGCATTTCAGGAGCTTAAGCAGAGATTTACTTCAGCTTCAGTTTTACGGCAACCTGATGTCTCACTTCCATTTCAGATGGAGGTAGATGCTTTTGAGATTGGTGCAGGAGCTGTTTTGTCCCAAAAAGACCCTGTGACTTCTTCATTGGTTGGAGGGAGCTAGACATCAAGTTGTGGTCCTCAGCGATCAAAAGAATTTGATTTATCTGGAGTCGGCCAAGCACTTGAATCCTAGACAGGCTAGATGGGCCTTGTTTTTTCATGCGTTTTAATTTTGTGGTCTCTTTTCTTCCAGGCACTAAGAATGTTAAGGCAGACGCCCTTTCTAGGAGTTTCTTTGTCGATTCTCTTAGTGTGACCGAGCCTACAACCATCCTAGGTGAGGGGGTAGTTCTTTCTGCCATTTCGCCCGATTTGAGACGTGCCCTGGAGGAATTTCAGGAGGATAAACCTGAGCGTTGGCCTATGGGAAAATTGTATGTTCCTGACCAGTGGAGAAAGAGAGTGATGTCTGAAATTCATTGCTCCGCATTGGCTGGTCATCCAGGTATTTTTGGTACCAGAGATTTGGTGATTCGGTCCTTTTGGTGGCCTGCCTTATCTCATGACGTCAGGAATTTTGTACAGTCCTGTGGGACTTGCTCTCGGTCTAAACCTTGTTCTCGTTCTAGTGGGTTGCTGATGCCCTTGCCGCTGCCCAAGAGGCCATGGACCCATATCTCAATGGATTTTATTTCTGATCTTCCTTTCTCTCAGAGAATGACTGTTATATGGGTGATTTGTGATAGATTTTCGAAGATGGTCCATCTTGTACCACTCCCAAAGTTGCCATCTTTTGCTGAGTTGGTGCCCTTGTTTTTACAACAGGTGGTTCGGTTACATGGGATTCCTGAGAACATTGTGTCCGACAGAGGAGTTCAGTTTGTTTCCAGATTCTGGAAAGCCTTTTGTTCCAATCTGGGAATTCAGTTATCCTTCTCCTCTGCGTTTCATCCCCAGACCAATGGACAGACTGAAAGAACAAACCAGACCTTGGAGTCTTATTTGAGATGTTTTATATCTGCTGATCAGGATGATTGGGTCTCATTTTTGCCCTTGGCCGAATTCGCACTGAACAATAGAGCTAGTTCTGCCACTATGATGTCACGCTTTTTCTGTAATTTTGGGTTTCATCCTCGATTCTCTAAAGGGCAAGTGGAATCTTTGTCCTGCCCTGGTGTGGACACTGTGGTTAAGAGAATGCAGCAGATATGGGACCAAGTGGTGGATAAGTTGTCACTCTCTCAGGAAAAGGCCTAGCGATTCTCCAACCGGCATAGGACCATTGGTCCCCGGTTTAAAGTGGGTGATATGGTTTGGTTGTCGTCTAAGAATATTCCTATGAAGGTTCTAAATTTAAGCCAAGATTTATTGGTCCTTATAAGATTTTGGAAATTCTTAATCCTGTTTCGTTTCGATTGGCTCTTCCAGTTGCGTTCAAGATCCATAACGTATTTCACAAATCTCTGTTGAAGAGGTTTGTGGAGCCAGTGGTTCCTGTGGCAGCACCTCCTGACCCTGTGTTGGTCGAAGGCAATGTGGAATATGAGGTAGAGAAAATATTGGATTCTCGTTTGGTTAGACGGAGACTCCAGTATTTGGTCAAATGTCTTTTGTTACCTTATACCTCCCTCTCTTGCAGCCTCCGTCCCCCGTCTGAACCGGCTACTCCCTGCCTCTGGATCTGCAGCCACTGTTAGCTCCTCCGTTGTAGCCTCTCGGATTCTCTACTTCTGATTCCCTAGTTCCTACCCAGTCGTCCCTTTGGCTCCGGCTGTCACTGTTTCATCCCTTGTGGGCCTGCCCCTAACACTCCCTGTATAGGGGGTGGCTCCTCCTGGCCAGCTCATTCGCAGGGGCTCTGGAGCCATGACCCAGAGGGTCCACTCCGGGTTGTACCTCTCTCCTCTCCATACCACAACCATAACAATTGTGTCTGCTGAGGGTTATCGCATGGATCCTAATAAGGTGCAGGCCATTGTCGATTTGTTTCAACCTCATGATTTGAAGGCTCTGCAGCATTTCTTAGGATTCTCAAATTATTATCGCAAGTTTATGAGGGGGTTCTCACAGGTAGTTAAACCTTTGGCAGATCTGACTCAAAAGGGGGCTGATATCAAGAATTGGTCAGCCACAGCGGTGGCAGCATTTCAGTTTTTAAAAAAATGTTTCATGTCTGCTCCGGTTCTTATTCAACCGGACCTGTCTGAACCAATTATTGTTGAAGTGGAAGCCTCAGAGGTGGGGGTGGGGGCGGTGTTGTCCTTGGGACCTGCCACTTTGACTAATTTGAGACCCTGTGCCTTTTTCACTTAGACGTTCTCTCCTGAGGACAGAAACTATGATGTTGGGAATCGAGAACTTCTGGGCGTGAAGTTGGACTTTGAAGAATGGAGGCATTTATTGGAGGGGGCTGTCTATCCTATTACCGTGGTTACCGACCACAATAACCTAGTTTGAGTCTGCTAAAAGGTTGACTCCTAGACAGGCGAAATGGTTGCTTTTTTTTCCCGATTCCAGTTCTCCATCACTTTTCGGCCAGGATCCAAAAATGTCATGGCTGATGCCTTGTCACGCAATCTGGATCCAGTGTCTCCCCCTGAACCTCCATCCTCCATTCTTCAGCCTGGGGTGATGGTGGCGGGTGTGTCTACTGTGTTGGAGTGGGAGATTAAGGAAGCTCAGTCTCTTGCCCCTCTGGCTAAGTTGGTGGATAAACTTTTTGTACCAGTTCAATTTCGTCTCAGGGTTCTTTGGGAGTTCCACGACTCAGTTCTAGGTGGACATCCAGTGATCTAGGCTACCCAGAGGGCCATCGCTAGGATATTCTGGTGGTCTTCTTTAGCCTCTGATGTCAGGGAATTTGTGTCTGCTTGTGGGGTATGTGCTCGCGTGAAAAACCCCCATAACTGGCCGGCGAGGGAATTGGTGCCACTGCCAATTCCTGATAGACCCTGGACCCATTTGTCCATGGATTTTATCACCAATCTTCCTCTTTCCAAGGGTAATATTGTAATTTGGGTCGTGGTGGACAGGTTTAGTAAGCAGGCACATTTTGTACCCTTGGCGGCTTTATGTAATGCGGAAACGTTGTCCAGATTGTTTGCTGAGCATGTGGTGCGGTTTCATGGGGTTCCCCTGAATGTGGTGTCTGATACGGGGGTACAATTTGTTTCCAGATTTTGGAGGGCGTTTTGTAAGAGGTTTGGTATTGGTCTGTCTTTTTCATCCGCTTATCATCCGGAGACTAATGGTCAGACTGCGCAGACCAATCAGTCTCTGAAGCAAATTCTGCATTGCCTGATCTCAGCCTGACAGAATGATTGGAGTACTGCGTTACCTTTGGCCGAGTTTGCGGTTAACAACCGCATTAACCAGTCTACGGGCATATCCCCCTTTTTCTGCAACTATGGGTTTCATCCACATTTTGGAGAGTTCTCCTGTCTCGACTTTGGGTGTCCTGGGGCGAATGAGAAAATCCATCGGTTGGGGAAGTTATGGCGGGAGGTCCAAAGGAACATTACGAAGGCTCAGACTAAATATAAGGTTTTTGCAGACAAAAAACGTTCCGTGGGACCTGTGTTCCAGGTTGGGGATAAGGTATGGTTGTCTACTAAGAACATAAGGCTCAAGGTCCCCTCTGCGAAACTTGGACCTAAATTTATTGGTCCTTATGAAATTACAGAAGCCGTTAACTTGGTGGCTTTTCGGTTGTGTCTCCCGCCTTCTCTATGGATCCCCAGCGTTTTCCATAGGTCCCTTTTGAAACCTGTGGGGTCCTGTGGGGAGGGATCATTGTCTTCCCCGCTCCCAGTTTTGGTAGATAGGCAGTCTGAGTACGAGGTGGAACGAATTGTTGACTCTAGGTTGGTCCGTCGCACTCTTCAGTATCTTGTACATTGGAAAGGCTACGGTCCGGAGGACCGGTCATGGGATCCTGCCCGATCGGTTCATGTGGATCAGATGGTCCGTGCCTTTCATGAAAGGTATCCTGAGAAACCTGGGGTCCAGTGGCCCCCTCCCGTTGAGAGGGGGGTACTGTCATGATCCAGAACGGGGTTTTATCTTTGTCCCGTCCTGGTCAGACAGGGGTTAATTGTTTCTGCCTCTCTCTGGCAGAGGGCAGCTATTTAGTTGCCAATTGACCTAGATCCGGTGTCAGTTATACTCTTTCCTTTGGCTGAGTTAGTTGACCCCTTGCGTGCCTGTGCCTTGTGTCTGACATTTTGTTTCTTGTTTGGTTTTAACCCGGTCCGTCTCTTCATTGTGAGTTAGTCTACTGTCTTGGTACTGTGTATTTGCCCGTTCTGGTATACTGATCTCTTGCTATGTCCTGACTATCCGTTCTGTCTAATCATTTGGTACTGTTGTGCTATCTCGTGCTTTGACCCCTGCCTGATATGGTTTATGTCCCTGTCTATACCCCTTGGTAACTTTGCCCCCTAGTTGTCCTTCTAGGAGTTTTCCTTCAGCTCCTAGCTCTCCTTAGCTTAGGCCACACCCCCAGCAGTCAGGTGCTTCAGGTCCTATCTGGCCTGAAGCAATCTCTCTCTACTCCTGCTTCCTCTGGAAGACCTGTGGCTGGCTCCGCCCCTTGGCAGTCACATGCTTCAGATCCTGTTTGTCTGAACACGCATTTTTACCGCTGCTACCGCACTTCACAGGCATCTTTGAGCACTGTTTGTCTTACTCAGGACACGCACACTGGCTCAGTGAGCAAGTGCAGCACAGTGTTCCTGACACAGATTGCTCCACGGTTCCTGAGCACTCTGAAAAAGTTTTTTTGGGGCCTCGAGTCTCCCATGATACGGCGCTCCAACTGCTGGCACTGACAAAGGGCTCATCCATGGTCAGCTATTTTGCCGTCCACTTCCAGACTTTAGCATCTGAGTTGGAGTGGCCGGACAAAGTCCTTATTCCTGTATTTTGGAGGGGACTGGCTGACCATGTGAAGGACGCTTTGGCCACTAGGGAGATTCCCGACACATTGGAGGAGCTAATAGCAGTGTCAACTCGCATCGACCTTCGTTTTAATGAGCGAAGGTTGGAGCGAACCTAGTATAGACAGAGGTTTCGGCTGGCTCCCACCTTCGCCAAACCTCTGGAATCTCCAGTCCAGGCATCCGAGCCACATGAGGCCATGGAGGTGTCACGAGCGGGATCTAAGTCCCGGACTGCCCGTGCACTCAAGGTCTGTCATGTCTGCCGGCAGTCAGCACATCTTGCCTCCATATGTCCTCAGTGGTTGGGAGAACGTCCCCGTTTAGTGACGTAGGAGGTGGTTCACTAGACACAGCAGCGTTTTCCTCCAAACTGTCCTTCAAGGGGAAAATTACCAGTGGCCCATCCACTCATACGGTATAGCTTTTCATGGATTCCGGGGCGGAGGGCAACTTTATGTCTTCTGCCTTCGCCCAACGGCACGCAATTCTTCTGGTGATGCTCGCCTAACCAGTGGCCATACGAGTGGTAAATGGGTCGACACTGCACTCACAGATAATGCATCAGACCATCCCATTTACTCTATCCATGTCTCTTGCCTTGTGCAGAGCCTCCCCGGGGTTGAGTCTATCCACTATCTCTCCCAGAGACGGAGGCAATGACACAGTACATCCAGGAGAATCTGGTAAGAAGATTCATTAGGAAGTCAGTGTCACCTGCAGGGGCCGGGTTCTTGTTCGTGCAGAAGAAGAATGGAGAAGTACGTCCATAAGCAAGAACAAAAGAGAACATTCAGCTCACCCCTGAGATGTAATTCCCAGCACAAGAAGGAGCACGGCTTCCTCACTGCTGCACAGCGTCCAAGGCAATAGGAAAAATAGAAGTGGATCCAGCTCACTCACAGGGCTTATTTAAAAATTAGAAAATTTTTATTGGATGATCCTTAAAAAATTCAAAATGACAAAACAGACATCTCAGATGGCACAACAATGACAGGGGGTGGTGTGTAATGAGACCATACGTTTTTCGAGCAACACAGCTCTTGATCACTGGTTATTTTTAAATAAGCCCTGTGAGTGAGCTGGATCCACTTCTATTTTTCCGAACCACGTCCATGCATAGATTACAGGGGTCTTAACACCATCACCGTTAAGAAAAAGTACCCGCTGCCCCTGATATCTGAGCTATTTGATAGGTTACGGAGAGCAAGGGTTTTTACTAAACGTGATCTGCGGGGTGCTTACAACCTGATTCGCATCCGTGAGAGGGTACGAATTGAAGAAGGGATTTAATACCAGGGATGGCCACTACGAGTGTCTGGTGATGCCCTTCGGGCTCTGTAATGCTCCTGCCATTTTCAAGGACTTTGAAAACAATATTTTCTGGGACATGCTTACCACCTCGGTCGTAGTCTATCTGGATGATATTCTCATCTACTCTCCAGATATAAACTCCCACCGGAGAGATGTTTGCAAAGTCTTCAACTTCCTAAGGGCAAACTCCCTCTATGCCAAGTTGGAGAAGTGTGTGTTTGAGCAGGAGTCCTTGCCTTTCCTGGGCTATATCATCTCCGCCCAGGATTAGCTATGGATCTTGCCAAGCTACAGGCTGTGATGGACTGGCAGGAATCCCATTCTCTCAAAGCGGTGCAGCGCTTTATGGGGTTCATTAACTATTGTTGCCAGTTCATTCCCCACTTCTCAACTTTGGTAGCTCCCTTGGTAGCCCTCACCAAGAAGGGAGCAAATCCCAAATTGTGGTTGGAGGAGGTCTCCAAGGTCTCCCTATCTATTAAGTCAAACTTCGCTAGCGCTCCCATTTTACGTCGCCCCTATGTAGATAAACCATTTATAATGGAGGTGGATGCCTCATCCATCGGTGCAGGAGCAGTCCTCTTCCAAAAGGATGCTCAAGGTCGGAAGCATCCTTGCTTCTTTTTCTCAAAGACCTTCACATCGACGGAGAGAAATTATTCCATCGGGGACAGGGAGTTGCTAGCTATGAAGCTGGCCTTCTCAGAGTGGAGACACCTCCTGGAGGTGGCTCGTTTCCCTTCCAAGTTCACACTGACCACAAGAATTTGGTGTACCTACAGACCGTCGAGCGGCTAAATTCTCGCCAGGCTAGATGGTCCCCGTTCTTCTCCCGGTTCCATTTCACCCTCCATTTTCTCTCCGGGGAGAAGAACATTCGTTCCGTCGATCTCTCCCGCTCCGTAGTGTCATCAGAGGAAGAGGAGCCTTGGTTAATTGTCACTTCTGAGAGCCTGAGGACCGGTGGACCAAGTTTCGCTTGAGTCTGTGCCCCCGGGCAAGACTTTTGTGCCACCTAATTTGCAACCGGAGGTTCTCTCTTGGGCTCACTCGTCCTGGGTGGGTGGACATTTTGGGACCAAGAGGACATCTGAGCTTCTGGCGAGGACGTACTGGTGGCCGCATATGACCCGTGACGTCGATGACTATATCCGGGCATGTGTCTCCTGCGCCAAGAATAGGTCTTCTCGACAACGGCCTGCTGGGCTACTTTACCCCCTGCCGATGGCAGACAGGCCCTGGGAAATGGTCGGGAAGGACTTTGTGGTGGGTTTACCCAAGTCCCGTAGTTGCACAGTCATCTGGGTAGTCACCGACCATTTTTCTAAAATGGTGCACCTGGTGCCCCTTCTGTGGGTACCTTCTGCACGGGCCTTTGTGGCGTTGTTCACTAAGCACATTTTTCGCCTACACGGTATGCGTGACAAAATTGTCAGCGACCAGGGTCCTCAGTTCGCTTCTCGGATCTGGAGAGAGCTTTGTCGCCTACTCAGCATTGAGCTGAATCTCTCCAGCCTATCATCCTGAGACAAATGGGTTGGTAGAGAGGGCTAACCAGACCCTGGTCACATACCTGCGACATTTTGTTTTGGCCAGGCAGGATGACTGGGCCTCCTTGCTTCCATGGGTGGAATTTGCGCTGAACAATGCCATAGCTGACTACTGGACAGACCCTATTCTTCCTTAACTACGGCCAGCATCCACATTTCCCTGTGCCAATGCCAGTGTCTTCCACCGACTCTAGAGGGGCAGACTGGGTGGTGGAGGCATATGACCACACACTGGATGCCATCTGGGCCTCCAAGGAGAGAATGAGGGTCTCCACTGAGGCACACCGGTGTCCCGCTCCGACCTTTGCTCCTGGCAACTTAGTGTGGCTCTCCGCCCGTAACATCAGGCTGCGAGTTGAGTCCACTAAATTTGCACCTCGCTACATAGGTCCCTCCAAGATCCTGGAACAGGTCAATTACATGGTTTATTGTCTGGCCCTTCACTCATGCCTAGGTATCACCGACACCTTTTATGTGTCCCTCCTAAAACCCGTTCACATGTTCTGGTTTTCCGAGTCATCTGCCGGGACAACGGGTTCGTCCACGGATGATTATGAGGTGAATGCTACTGTGGGATGTGAGGTGGTACGTGGCAAAAATTAATATCTGGTGGATTGGAAGGGTCATGGCCCAGAGGACAGGACCTGGGAACCTATTGAGCACATTCGTGCTCCTCAGCTCGCTGCAGCTTTTGAGTGTAGCGAGGCTCAAGTAGGTGGGGGCCCTAGGAGGGGGGTTGTTGTGAGTTCATTTTCCGGTCCACCAGTTGTGAGTTCTGCTTCCAGGCTTTCTCTGGTGGAAACTGGAGGTAGTGAGGCTGATTTAATCAGTAGAGATCTGCCACCTGATAATGAGGTTGACAATTGGACCTCAGGAATCTCAGACTGGATTTAAGACAGCCGACGCCCTATTCTGGTGCTGGTGATTCCTTCTGCTTGTCAGGTCTTGGTCCTCAGCTCTGTTCCAGTCATTTCAAGCTAAGTTTTTCTGCTAATGTTCACACTTGATTTTGTTGGTCTATTCAGTTTTTAGTGTGGTCAGCCAGCCCCGGCTGGGGCTGTGCTGAATTTACACTCTTATTTATCTGTATTTGCCAATTTGTTTTTTTTTGTCATTAGATTGGCCTCTTTTTGCTCTGTCTCAGAATATTTCAGAGTGCTAATATAGTGGAGAAGTCTAGTGCCTTCAGGGTTAATTTTGCTATCAGAAGTGCTGGACATTATTTTTTTTGTAGGGTTTTTGGCAGATTGCAGACAGTGTCTTTCCTTTCCTATTCTGTTAGTTTGGGCCCCATCGTTTGCTCAGCCTATTTTCCTGCCTGTGTTTGTGCTTTCATCTTGTTTCACCGTCAATACATGTGTGGGGGTTGTCTTTCCTTTGGGGTCTGCTCTGGGGCAGTTAGTTTTCCCCTTTTCTTGCTTTAGACTTATTTAGTCCTCCGGCTGTGACAAAGCGTCTAGGATCATCGTAGGCACGCTCCACGGCTGCTGCTAGTTGTGTGGTTAAGATCAGGGATCTGCAATCTGCATAGTTACCAACCTCTCTGGTTTTCTGTGACTTAGCTTATTTAATCTTTTTCTCCTCGGTGACCCATTCATAACAAAATCACCAGCCATACCGCAGATTCTAGGGTACTCAAAAGCAGGAAAAAGTTGTTAAAAAGAAAAAAGAAAAAAAAGTGTCAGTATTTTTTTTTTTTTTATTTTATTTATTTTTTCCTCTTTTTTTTTCTGGGGCTGTAGGAGGATTTTTTTTTTTTTCCTAATGGAGACTAAGCAATTGTCTGATCGTGTGGATGCATTTTTTCAAGCCTTGGGGTTGTTTTATGATGAACCTAATGCTGTTGATCAACCTGAGAGAACCCTGTTGGCATTAAACCAGGGTCAGGATTCTGCAGAGTTATACTGTCAAAAATTCCGAAAGTGGGCGGTCCTTACTACATGGAATGATAGTGCATTAGCAGCTCTCTTTCGGAAGGGTTTATCAGACACCGTAAAAGATGTTATGGTGGGATTTCCTGTTCCCTCTGGTCTGGATGATTCTATGTCATTAGCCATTCAAGTTGATCGACGTTTACGTGAACGTAAAACTACACGGGAGGCGCTGCCACCTTTTGAACAAATGTCTGACCCTAAGCAATGTGATAGGGTTTTGTCTAGGGCGCAACGTCAGGAGTTTAGAAGGCGTAATAAGCTGTGTTTTTTCTGTGGAGACGCCTCTCATACTATTTCTGTCTGCCCTAAACGAGAGAAACGTTTTGCACACACATTTGCTGTGGGCAGTGTACAACCTAAGTTCCTTTTGGCAATTACTCTGATCTGCTCCTTATCCACGTTTTCTACTAAGGCTTTCGTGGATTCAGGAGCAGCGTTGAATCTGATGAATTTGGACTTTGCTAAACGTTGTGGTTTTTCCATGACGCCTCTGCGGACGCCTATTCCTTTGAGGGGTATTGATGCTACTCCTTTGGTGGAGAATAAACCTCAGTTTTGGACCCAGGTGATAATGCGAGTTGCCCCAGACCACCAAGAAAATTGTACATTTTTGGTGCTGCATAATTTGCACGATACTATTGTTCTGGGTTTTCCCTGGTTGCAAACTCATAATCCAGTTTTGGATTGGAAGTCTGTGTCTGTGGTGAGTTGGGGTTGTCCGTGTGTTCTTAGGGACGCTCCTGTTTTCTCCACCTCTCCTCAGTCTCATGATATTCCTGATTATCTTGCCGATTTTTCTGATGTATTTAGTGAGAGTAAGTCTGCATCTTTGCCTCCTCATAGGAGTTATGACTGTGCTATTGAGTTGATGCCTGGGTGTAAATTTCCCAAGGGTCGGCTTTTCAACTTATCTGTACCCTAGCATGATGCTTTGCGATCCTATATTAAGGAGTCATTGGCGAAGGGTCATATTAGACCATCCTCGTCACCTATAAGTGCTGGGGTTTTTTTTGTGGCCAAGAAAGATGGTTCATTAAGACCGTGTATTGATTATCGTTCCCTTAACAAGATGACAGTTAAATATCAGTACCCGTTACCTCTGATGTGTGATTTATTCTCCAGAGTTAAGAGTGCCTGCTGGTTTACTAAGCTTATTCGCATCAAGCACGGGGATGAATGGAAGACGGCGTTTAATACTCCGGAGGGACATTTTGAGTACCTGGTGATGCCTTTTGGGCTCACTAATGCCCCTTCTGTCTTCTAGTCCTTTATGAATGATATTTTCTGTGACTTTGTGGATAAGTTTTTGATCATCTATGTGGATGATATTTTGATCTTTTCTAGCGATTGGAATTCTCATGTGGAATACGTCCGGACTGTGTTCCGGATTTTGAGGGAGAATTCTCTGTTTGTTAAGGGATCGAAATGCCTTTTTGGTGTACAGAGGATTTCATTTTTGCGATTTATCTTGTCTCCATCGACTATTGGAATGGACCCGGCCAAGGTAAAGGCCATTTATGATTGGGTTCAGACTACTTCTTTGAAGGCCCTCCAGAAGTTTTTGGGTTTTGCCAATTTCTATCGTAAATTTATAGGTAATTTTTCTGGTATTGTCAAACCACTGACTGATCTGACCAAGAAGGGCGCTGATGTGCTGAATTGGTCTCCTGAGGCTGTCTCAGCATTTCAGGAGCTTAAGCGGAGATTTACTTCAGCTCCAATTTTACGGCAACCTGATGTCTCACTTCCATTTCAGGTGGAGGTAGATACTTCTGAGATTGGTGCAGGAGCTGTTTTGTCCCAAAAAGACCCTGTGACTTCTAAGATGAATCCCTGTGCCTTCTTTTCTCGAAAGTTCTCCCCATCTGAACGCAACTATGACGTGGGGAATCGGGAATTGATGGCCATGAAATGGGCATTTGAGGAGTGGAGACATTGGTTGGAGGGAGCTAGACATCAAGTTGTGGTCCTGACCGATCACAAGAATTTGATTTATCTGGAGTCGGCCAAACGCTTGAATCCTAGACAGGCTAGATGGGCCTTGTTTTTCACGCGTTTTAATTTCATGGTCTCTTTTCTTCCGGGCACTAAGAATGTTAAGGCAGATGCCCTTTCTAGGAGTTTCTTTGCCGATTCTCTTAATGTGACCGAGTCTACTACCATCCTAGGTGAGGGGGTAGTTCTTTCTGCCACTTTTCCCGATTTGAGACGCGCCCTGGAGGAACTTCAAGAGGATAAACCTGAGCATTGGCCTATGGGAAAATTGTATGTTCCTGACCAGTGGAAAAAGAGAGTGATGTCTGAAATTCATTGCTCCGCATTGGCTGGTCATTCAGATGTTTTTGGTACCTGAGATTTCGTGAGTTGGTCTTTTTGGTGGCCTGCCTTATCTCATGACGTCAGGAATTTTGAACAGTCCTGTGGGACTTGTTCTCGGTCTAAACCCTGTTCTCGTTCTAGTGGGTTGCTGATGCCCCTGCCGGTGCCCAAGAGGCCATGGACCCATATCTCAATGGATTTTATTTCTGATCTTCCTGTCTCTCAGAGAATGACTGTTATCTGGGTGATTTGTCATAGATTTTCGAAGATGGTCCATCTTGTACCACTCCCAAAGTTGCCATCTTCCTCTGAGTTGGTGCCCTTGTTTTTACAACAGGTGGTTCGGTTACATGGGATTCCTGAGAACATTGTGTCCGACAGAGGAGTCCAGTTTGTTTCCAGATTCTGGAAAGCCTTTTGTTCCAATCTCGGAATTCAGTTATCTTTCTCCTCCGCGTTTCATCCCCAGACCAATGGACAGACTGAGAGAACAAACCAGACCTTGGAGTCTTATTTAAGATGTTTTATATCTGCTGATCACATTGATTGGGTCTCATTTTTGCCCTTGGCTGAATTTGCACTGAACAATAGAGCTAGTTCTGCCACTTTGATGTCACCCTTTTTCTGTAATTTTGGGTTTCATCCTCGATTCTCTTCAGGGCAAGTGGAATCTTCGTCCTGCCCAGGTGTGGACACTGTGGTTGAGAGAATGCAGCAGATATGGGACCAAGTGGTGGATAAGTTGTCACTCTCTCAGGAAAAGGCCCAGCGATTTTCCAACCAGCATAGGACCATTGGTCCCCGGTTTAAAGTGGGTGATATGGTTTGCTTGTCATCTAAGAATATTTCTATGAAGGTTGCATCTCCAAAATTTAAGCCAAGATTTATTGGACCTTATAAGATTTTGGAGATTCTTAATCCTGTTTCTTTTTGATTCCTTCTCCCAGTTACGTTCAAGATCCATAACGTATTTCACAAGTCTCTGTTGAAGAGGTTTGTTGAGCCAGTGGTTCCTATGGTGGCACCTCCTGACCCTGTGTTGGTTGAAGGCCATGTGGAATATGAGGTAGAGAAAATATTGGATTCTCGTTTGGTTAGACGGAGACTCCAGTATATTGTCAAATGGAAGGGTTATGGCCAGGAGGATAATTCTTGGGTCTCTGCCTCTGGTAATCATTCCAATAGATTGGTTCGTGCTTTTCACCAGGCCCATCCTGATCGGGCTGGTGGCGTGGATGAGGGTTCGGTGATGCCTTATCAAGGGGGGGTACTGTTGTGAGTTCATTTTCCGGTCCACCAGTTGTTGTGAGTTCTCCTTCCATGCTTTCTCTGGTGGTAACTGGAGGTAGTGAGGCTGATTAATCAGTAGAGATCTGCCACCTGATAATGAGGATGACGATTGGACTTCAGGAATCTCAGACTGGATTTAAGACAGCCGACGCCCTATTCTGGTGCTGGTGATTCCTTCTGCTTGTCAGGTCTTGGTCCTCAGCTCTGTTCCAGTCATTTCAAGCTAAGTTTTTCTGCTAATGTTCACACTTGATTTTGTTGGTTTATTCAGTTTTTTGTGTGGTCAGCCAGCCCCGGCTGGGGCTGTGCTGAATTTCCACTCTTATTTATCTGTATTTGCCAATTTGTTTTTTTTCTTTATTAGATTGGCCTCTTTTTGCTCTGTCTCAGAATATTTCAGAGTGCTCATATAATTGAGAAATCTAGTGCCTTCAGGGTTAATTTTGCTATCAGAAGTGTTGGACATTATTTTTGTAGGGTTTTTGACAGATTGCAGACAGTGTCTTTCCTTTCCTATTCTGTCTAGTTAGTTTGGACCCCATCATTTGCTCAGCCTATTTTCCTGCCTGTGTTTGTGCTTTCATCTTGTCTCACCGTCAATACATGTGTGGGGGCTGTCTTTCCTTTGGGGTCTGCTCTGGGGCAGTTAGTTTTCCTCTTTTCTTGCTTTAGACTTATTTAGTCCTCCGGCTGTGACGAAGCATCTAGGATCATCGTAGGCACGCTTCATGGCTGCTGCTAGTTGTGTGGTTAAGATCAGGGATCTGCAATCTGCATAGTTACCAACCTCTCTGGTTTTTTTTGTGACTTAGCTTGTTTAATCTTTTTCTCCTCGGTGACCCATTCATAACAGGGGTAATATTAGGCGTCGAGTTTCCGTCACTGCACCGGGGGAATCTCAAGCCATGTCCTCTGCGGTCTCCCATTCTTCTTCAGCCACAGAGGTTCCAGCTCAGCAGAGACGTCAGTCCCAGCGTCTTGCTCAGGCTGATGCTATGTGTTTGGTTGCTGCTGCCGCCCCAGGTTCAGCTATATCATCCAGCATAAGTCAGCGGCGATCAGATGCCTCTGGGACTAAGTACTGCTTTTCTCCATCTGAGCATGCCTGAGAGATGGTCAGAGGTCACATGCCCAGGTCTTCAAGCAGCTTTGATTGGGCCATCAGCAAGGTCCTGGAAGGCTGCAGTTATAAAAGGATCGCATGGCCGCACGGCCAAATATGGTCCATGTTATAGGTGGATTTGTATTACCTCACCTACACAACATAGCTCCCAAGCGTCCCGATTCCCGCGGGACAGTCCCGTTTCCCGCGGGACAGTCCCGTTTTTGACACCCCCCTCCCGCTTCCCGCCCAGGACGGTATTTTTCCCGCATTGCACTGAGCCGCCACTCCCCCCCGCATCCACCAACAACATTCTCGCCGTCCCAGATAGACACACCGCAGCCTACAATGATATGGAGCAAAACCGCGCGTGTGCGAGGTGTACGGAGCGAAGCCGCGTGTGTATGGGGTATGCAGAGCCGTGTGTGCGGAGTGGAGCCATATGTGTAGTAGATGTACGGAGCGGAGCCAAGTGTGTACGAGGCATACAAAGTGGGTCTTTCCCACGGACACAGGAGTACACGGCGGAGTCCCAAGGAGCACTTTAAAACTCGCACATGACGTTCCACCGGAAGTGATGTGCTGCAAGCTGATCGGAAAAGAGGTAATTTCATGAAGAGATTGTGACAGAGCCAGGAATGCTTCAGATCCATCACCGTGTCCTCCTCTGACAGTGCGGACAGCAGGATCGCCTTGGAATCAGGGATGCCGGCCATGTAAGCGGATCATGATATGTCCTGCATCGGGAGGCTCAGGTGGGCACTTCAGTGAGAGTCGGGCTGCTATAGTATCTTTATAAAATCTTTCTTTATTTCTTTCTTTCCTTCTTTCTCTCTCTCTGTTTCTTTATTTCTCTGTTCTTTCTTTCTCTCTGTTTCTTTCTCATTCTCTGTTCTGTCTTTCCCTCTTTTTCTTTCTCTCTCTCTGTTCTTTCTTTCTCGCTCTCCTTTCTTTCTTTCTCTATTTTCTTTCCTTCTTTTCCTTAGTACCAGTCAGTGTGCCCACAGTACCAGCCACTCTGCCCATAATGCCAGCCACTTTGCCCCTAATAGCAGTCAGAGTGATCATCAGTGCTAAATGGGTGCGACTGGGAGTGGACATGGGTGTGACTAGTTGTGAAAATAGAAATAGGTGTGGTCGGGGGGCATGGCCTAAAATTTGCTTCTGCGGTCAATTGTACATGAAATTCTTTTCCCTCTTGTCATTACATGAAGGGGGTGTTTTTCTGTTTTTTCCGTGACTTCAGTTTAGCCCCTTCCCTTTGAAATATAGGTACATATGCTGTCCCTCCCACTCTATATTGGGCTTAACTTTGTCTGCCCTGAATATTGCGATCAGGGAACGCATGGGTACTTTTTACCATAATTATAACTAATCCCTGCTTGCTCTAAATTACATGCCTGTTTGTCACACCATGGTTGCATTATTATCCACTGGTTTTTATTACATATGTTTCACCTGGTATTTATTGTAGACACTTGTATTTGCCCTATTTGTACTGAATAAAGCTATTGGCACTTTTTGCATTATTTGGGCATTATTCTTTTCTTCATTACCTCTTTCTTTACGATTTTTCCGTATAAAAATTATGGAGATGTAAACTCTCTGCAGTTGTTTCTATGTTATCTAAATATTTTTTGGTCCGCAAAATGGTTTCCAAAACTATTGTAAGACACTCCAAAAACTACTACAGTACCACACAAAAGGCCAGAATTTTCTGCGCACTCAGGTGTGAGGCCTGGGACAGACAAAGCCGTTTTAAATTGCTGGATTTTCACGCTGTTGTATTAAAATGATCTGGCTGTAGTCTGCAGTGTGAACAAGCAAATAAATGTAGAAAAACAGGGGGCTCTGGATTGCTTTGGAATAAAATTAGCAGGATTCAGGTGCAAAAAAAAAATTATTCCTAGCCACGGATACCTGCAGCTAGGTATATACACTGCTCAAAAAAATAATGGGAACACTTAAACAACAGAATATAACTCCAAGTAAATCAAACTTCTGTGAAATCAAACTGTCCACTTAGGATGTAACACTGATTGACAATCAATTTCACATGCTGTTGTGCAAATGGAATAGACAACAGATGGAAATTATTGGCAATTATCTAGACACCCTCAATAAAGGAGTGGTTCTGCAGATGAGGACCACAGACCACATCTCAGTATCAATGCTTTCTGGCTGATGTTTTGGTCACTTTTGAATGTTGGTTGTGCTTTCACACTCGAGGTAACATGAGACGGACTCTACAACCCACACAAGTGGCTCAGGTAGTGCAGCTTATCCACGATGGCACAATAATGTGAGCTGTGCCAAGAAGGTTTGCTGTGTCTGTCAGCGTAGTGTCTAGAGGCTGGAGGCGCTACCAGGAGACAGGCCAGTACACCAGGAGACGTGAAGGGGGCCGTAGGAGGGCAACAACCCCGCAGCTGGACCGCTACCTGCGCCTTTGTGCAAGAAGGAGCAGGAGGAGCACTGCCAGAGCCCTGCAAAATGACCTCCAGCAGGCCACAAATGTGCATGTGTCTGCACAAACGGTTAGAAACCATCTCCATGAGGATGGTCTGAGTGCCCGACGTCCACAGATGGGGGTTGTGCTCACAGCCCAACACCGCGCAGGCCGCTTGGCATTTGCCACAGAACACCAGGATTGGCAAATTCGCCTCTGGTGCCCTGTGCTCTTCACAGATGAAAGCAGGATCACACTGAGCACATGTGACAGACATGACAGAGTCTGGACATGCTGTGGATAGCGATCTGCTGCCTGCAACATCCTTCAGCATGACCGTTTTGGCAGTGTGTCAGTAATGGTGTGGGTTGGCATTTCTTTGGAGGGCCCTCTATTTGCTCGCCAGAGATAGCCTGACTTCCCTTAGGTACCGAGATGAGATCCTCTGACCCCTTATGAGACCATATGCTGGTGCGGTTGGCCCTGGGTTCCTCCTAATGCAGGACAATGCCAGACCTCTTGTGGCTGGAGTGTGTCAGCAGTTCTTTCAAGATGAAGGAATTGAAGCTATGGACTGGCCTGTCCATTCCCCAGACCTGAATCCGATTGAGCACATCTGGGACATCATGTCTCGCTCCATCCACCAACGTCACGTTGCATCACAGACTGTCCAGGAGTTGGCGGATGCTTTAGTCCAGGTCTGGGAGGAGATCCCTCAGGAGACCATCCGCTGCCTCATCAGGAGCATGCCCAGGTATTGTTTAGTAGGGAGGTCATACAGGCACGTGGAGGCCACCTACAATATTGAGCATCTTTTCCTTGTTATGAGGCATTTCCACTGAAGTTGGATCAGCCTGTAATTTGATTTTCCACTTTGATTTTGAGTATCATTCCAAATCAAGACCTCCATGGGATATTCATTTTGATTTACATTGATAATTGTTGTTTTATTGTTCTGAACACGTTCCACTATGCGATGAATAAAAATTTGCAACTGGAATATTTCATTCAGAGACATCTAGTGTCACGCTGCTGCCGCCGCGGTCCCCGCCTGTACCTGCTCCTCTGCCGCACTCTTGGGTGGTCTCCACGCCACGGTCCCGGCTCCCACGATCCTATCGGCGGGCCTCCCTCCTCCGTCGCACGGACCCGGCGCCTGCTTCTGCCCGATCTCCTGCGCCTCGTCGGGCGAGCACCCCAGGCCAGCTTCCTGTTCCGCAGCGGGGGCGCGCGCACACTGGTGTCAGGCGCACGCGCGCTCCCTATCCCTCCTAAGGTCGCGCGCTCTCCCCTCCCAGCTCTGTGAGGGGCCATGACCCGGAACTCCTGCTACGACACCCTATATCAGGCCGCCTCTTCCTACTGGCGGTGCCTGATTATCACTGATGCCCTGCTTAGTGATTCTGGCCCCTGTCCCTGTGCGCACTCTTGTGTCCTTCCTGCCGCTAAGCTGTCCCATCTTACCGCTGTCCTCTCTCCTAGGTTCCGGAGCTCAAGGTCGCGTTCCGGTCTGTCCCGGTCCTCTGGCTGTGTTGCCTAGTTGGTGTCCTCTTCCTTCCGTCTCGGCCGTGCTCCCGATCTGCCCGCCAACCGTGTTCCTGTTCCAGGGGAGTTCTTCCGCCTGCATCTCCGGTCTCTTGTCGGCCCTCCTGTACTCCCTCTGGGTACCAGCTGCCGTGGTGATAGTTACCCGCGGACCTGCCCCAAACACTCCCTGTATAGGGGGTGGTCCACCTGGCCAGCTCGCCCGTGGGGGGTTCGTTGCCACGGTCCAGCGGGTCCACTCCAGGAGATCTATCATAGTCTCACATCACATCTAGGATGTGCTATTTTAGTGTTCCCTTTATTTTTTTGAGCAGCGTATATAATAGGCAGCAGCAGACAGTAATGGACCCTTTTGATGTATGCAGTGAGATCTATTTACTCACATACAGTGCCTACATGCCTTGCACTGATGTGGATATGCGCACATAGACTCCCCTGCCTACCTAGCACTGCATTCTATATACCCACTAATTAGTCCTTAAAAGGACTGTTGGCTTAGATTGATATGTGGATTGAACAAAGGTAGAACCACACTAACTCATAAAAGCACAAATCTGTCACTATCTCAGCAGCAGCTCTCTCTAGACAGTCTGAATCCGGAGCTGAATGCGCCGAGCAGGGCAGCGTCAGGTCTCTAGTAGATCTAATGACGCTGTGCGGCCAGCCAATCACTGTAAGGCCACAACAAAGATGGCTGCGGCATTACAGTGAATGGCTGACAATCCCTGCATGTTAATTGGCGCTCTAAAAAGCTCCCAAAAATGCTCGGTACAGTGATACTCAGACGAGTAATGAGTAGTGGCGAGCACGTTCGCTCCTCACTAGTTTTTCCACTTAAAATTTGAACTGCATCTGGAAATGGAGATTCATAGCAGCATTTGAGCCTTAATTCTGTAATATATTGAATTCCCACTTTCCTACTTATATTTATTTCCTAAACTGCTTCCCTTACATGAAATTTTCTCCTTATAATTATGTTTTTATTTTTCATTTTTAATCATTAAAAATAATTTTATCATGGATCTTTTCTCAGAACTTGGCCACTGTTTTAAATTGAAGGTTACAGTTCATTTTTGTGTGTTATACTGTTCAGAAATGTGTCTGTTTTTCTTCACCGTAAATCTCCCATTTAAGAAGGGCCCACAATTACTCATAAGGGTTTAGGTCGGGTGAGGAAGGTGTTGTGTCATTATTCTTTCATCTTTACTGGCAGCCAAGCAGTGGAGACATTGATGCTGCGATGGAGCATTGTCCTGCAGAACAATCATAATTTTCTTGAAATGTACAGATCTTTTCCTCTACCACTGTATGAAGAAAGAGTCTTCTAAACACTAATAATAGGTTTGCGACTTGATTTTAAGTTCTTCTGCCACCTGAAAAGGTCCATGAAGCTCATCATTAATAATCCCAACCTATAGCTATTCCCCACCTTCACCTTGCTGGTGTCCAAATAGATGTTTGTACCAGTTACTTCTAAAACCATTGCCATCTGGTCCATTAAGAGTCACTCTAATCTCATCAGTCCATGAAACCTTTAAAAAATCTGTCTTCAGATATTTCTTGGCTCAGTCTTGATATTTCCCCTTCTGTGTCTTGCTGAGTGGTGGTCAGGTTCAGCTTTCCTCACCTCGGCCATGTCTCTGAGCACTGAGAACCTTATACTTCAGAGTCACAGACTTCATCACGTCGCTCTCAGACTTCATCACGTCGCTCTATCCCCCGTATCTCAGGGCTCATCTAGTGTACCCCCTACCATTCTGTATCAAGTCTTTCTGTATCATCTGGCTGCCCTCACCGATAAGTTAAGCTTTGGGAGGGCCCGTCTGAGTGAGGGGCTTGGGGTGACTTCAACCTCTGCTTCTACAGAAGTTATGCTACTGGGAGAGCAGTAAGTGAGGATACTTGTAAAGTTGAGTAGATTAAATTCACTCATCTCTTTTTAGAACTTAAATATTTTACTGTATGCAGAAATTCTTATGAGAGGTATTCAGCCCCTTCCACATTTACATTAGGTCATCAGGATATTAATAAAAATACCAAGAAGCAGGTCTGTATATCAGAAGAATCCATCTAGAAGCAGCATAGATGTTCAATATATTTATTTTTGCATAAAAGTTGTTACTAATATGCAAAGATGGAATAAGAAAGTCTGTAGATACAGAAGCTTTCTATAGAAAGGAGCAGATGTTGATGATTCCGCTCCTCGGCCTTTGGTTGCACTTGTGCTGTTTTTGCACATCCAGGTCTGGATCACACACGATGGAGAGGAGAAGAGCAGGGATGTGTGACGTGTGATCTGTGTAGATGGAATTTTCCTGGAGTCTTACAGCACCGTGATCAACCATATGGCCTTCTGTCTGGCCATGGACAGGTAGATGAAGGAGCAGCCGCTTCTTCATTCTGTCCATGACCCGGTAGTGTCTGTATATGGCCGGGGTCACAATTGGCGCAGGCACTCAGGAGCGGAGTGTGTTTCTATGCAGCTGAGTGCTAAGGTCCAAGTGCTGATGGCAGTGCCGTGTGTTGAGACGCGAGACTCAAGCGAGTTTCTCGTAAGTGTGACTCCGGCCTATGGCCAAGTATGAGAAGGAGCAGCCGCTGCCTTCCTTTTGGCCATATACAGTGGAGAAGGAGCAGCCGCTGCCTTCTTTTTGTCAATATCCGGTGGAAAAGGAGCAGCCGCTGCCTTTTCTTTGTCTATATCCAGTGGAGAAGGAGCAGCCGCTACCTTCTCTGTCCATATCCAGTAGTCTTGTCCTTACCACCACAGTGTACATGAGTCAACCAAACGGCAAGTTTGGCTGAAAGAAGTCCTTCAATTCCAGCCTTTGATTACTTGCCATTTCGATCCAGAGGAAGGCGAAAAATAACCCCGAGGACTTGTTGTTGGAATATCCTAAGGGGAAAAAAATTCCTTCCTGACCCCAAATATGGCGATCGGAATACATCCCTGGATGTTTGGTGCTCGAATCTACGTGGCTGTTAATGTGGTGGAAGCTCTGTAGTATTTGTCACAGTCCGGTAAATTAGAAAGTCCAGGTAATTGTCTCATCCGATTAGTTAAAGCTTCATTCCTCGATGTTGTTGGAATGGGGCTGATTTATATCAGCCTATTACTCCTATAAGAAAAGAAATATATTCAAAATAAAGAAATTGAAGCGACTCGACACCATCATAAAGTCTGGGCGGAGATCACAATATCGCAGGTTGCACATTTAAAAAAGTGTGCGTGAACCACAGGGAAGCTCAGTTTAATAGACACCAAACTGGGGAAACAATTGCAG
This sequence comes from Dendrobates tinctorius, assembly GCF_039654945.1. Lineage (NCBI taxonomy): Eukaryota > Metazoa > Chordata > Amphibia > Anura > Dendrobatidae > Dendrobates > Dendrobates tinctorius. Next base: position 15,659 of record NW_027362340.1, on the reverse strand, counting down.
GCCAAAATTGAAGAAAAGCGTCACTCGCCATATAAAAATACTCCTTTATTAATGTCCTGTAGAACATATCGGCTGGTCTCTCTGAACAGCTGCACCTGATCCTTCTCTTTCTACTGATGATATGTCTTAAAGGACGTTAATGAAAAAGTGATTTTTAAAGGTGAGCGCTGCTTTTCTCATTTTTAAGAAGAGAAGTTTACATTTCTTAGAACTGGCGCCTCACAAATATACTGTATACTGGAGAATATAATGATGAGGTGTATGGTGGGTATGTGTGCTACTGGGCAGAGGTAACACTATGGATGTCCCTATGTGCTATACTTACATCTTCATAATGGAACGGTGGTTCGGCTCTGCCGGACTCCACGTCGCTCCAGTTTATGGAGTGGAAGAATGGGCGCTCTCTAATGGACGATGTTATGGCATAACGAGTAGATGGAGTTTTGCAGAGAAGCTGGAAGATGAGAGAGACCATTAATCATTATATTGTGTATTATTATTGATACGTTATTACACAATGTCTATGGACTGTCAGCATCATGTCCTCTATCCTTCCTTATAATTTACCATCATCCTTCTTCACCTATTCCTACTTACCCCTTCTAGGATGTCAAGCTCATCGATAGAGATGCAGGGTGGAAAATATAGGACGTTGTCCAAAGACTCATGGTAGTCGTCCATATCGCCACTGTTATAGAATGGACACGTCCCCACAATCATCATGTACAGGATGACACCAAATGAAAAGGAATCCGCCAGATGATTGTAGCCTTCTCTATCCAATACCTGTATGAATATAAGATAGGAGATGAGATGAATATACCGGGGAGGGGATTTACACACAGAGCCTATGAGGACCGGTCTGTGATGAGATATGAGCAGGATACTCAGATTAGTACTCAATCCTACTATCGGCATCAATCATTAAGGGATGTTCCTTACCTCAGGCGCAATGTAACCCTTCGTGCCTACAACTTCGTCCAAGACGTCATCCTTGCCCACATTCACGGCTGAAGTGCCAAAGTCACAGATTTTTATGTGTCCAGTTCCATCAATGAGAACGTTATGAGGCTTCAGGTCACTGCAGGGAAAAGGAGCAGACACTAATGGTGAGGAAAATTCATCAAAAGAACTTTCTACAATAGATATGTAAGGTGACAACATAGATTTATGAAGATGAACTGATTACCGATGTATCACGCCGTGTTCATGGAGGAACTGGATTCCGCAAACCATTTCTGCTGCAAAGCGTCTGTGGAGAAGAAAGTAGAGGATGGATCAGTGGTTACACACACTTTAGGACCATAATGAACGGGCAACAGATTATTATGATTCAGCCTAAGACATTTACCTTGTTGTCTCTGTATCAAACTTCATCGATTCTAACATTTGGCTAAACAGATCTCCTCCAGCCATTGCCTCCATGGCTATTATATATGCTTGTGGTGTTTCTACAAAGCCCCGCAGAGATGTTATGAAGCGGCAGTCAGCGCCAATACTTAGGGCCTTTAACTCTGTAGAGAATGTTTCCTCATCACAACAACTCTTTTCCATGATCTTAAGGGCTAGTAGTTCTTTGCTGACCCGATCTGATGCCAAGACGACCTGGAGAAAAATCACAGAAGATCAGACCAAACTCTCATCTATTCTAGGGATCTGTGTAATGGATCACTGGTGTATCCCAATTATCATTACATATGAAGATCCTGTAATGAATATTTATACCATTCTGTGTATCTGGTGGAGAATACTTTGGGAAGCACGGAGTAGTATAAATTCATTCTTACCTTTCCGTAGCATCCTCTTCCAATATTAGTGAGTAAATCAAGTCTGTGAAGGTCAATAGGATTTTGAATTTTAACCAATTCTCTCACAGGTAAAACAGGGGAGCTGGCATCACCAAGGTCTTCTGCTTTCGCATCTGCTACGTCAGAGGTCATCATATCGTTTGCACCTGCTGAGATAATATAGGATTTGTTAATCTCTTTGAGAACAAATAATGGAAATACACTTTCTATTAAATGCGGGCTCAGGCGCTGAGCATGCATTTCAGCAGGCTAACCCCAGCTGTATTACATAGCTGCCACCTGCCTATAACTGCCACGACTGGATCACACTCTGATTGCTTCAGTATTACTATTTCATTGCTAACAGTGCTACTTAAATTAAGTGAATGCCGATTTGTGCGCACCAGCACCCATTAGTCCCCTCAGGACACAACTGCAAGGGGTTTATTGGTTGTAATGACTATATGGGCCCTATCTTTTACTTTCATCCAAATGTTAAGACCAGCCTGGCTTAATTTCATATGAGAACGTCACTAAAGCTATATACAGCGATACAGTCCCATTACAAGAGATCAGAAAATCTCCGGGTCAAGTCTTTTAAAAATACTAAAAATTGAAATAAATAAAAAAAAGTTTTTTAAAGAAAAAATTAAAAAATTTAGTTTGAATTACTTAACCTTCCCAATTAATAATAATAATAATAACAATAATAAAAAAATGAAAAATAAGCATAACTAGGATAACTCCATTAGTATAAGTCCGATATACAACAATATACAAATAATTCTCCGAAACAGTAAATACTGAAATGAGAAAAAAAATGGAAATACCAAAATTGCATTTTTGTAAAAATCAGAAAGTTACAATGTCTCAGAATATGGCGACATAAACCAATTTTGTTTTTTTTCCTATTACACTTCTAATTTTCTTTCACCATTTTAGTAAAATGAAAACGTATGCATATTGGGCATTACCAGAATTGTATCTGACATGGAGAATTTTTTTGTGAGGTCATTTCTATCACACAATTAACACAATAAAAAAAAAGTCAGAATCCCTTTTTTCTATACAATTTTACCAAACTAATTAAAAAAAAAAAAAACCTTGAAAGACAAAATAAATGGTGTCGTTCAAAGCTACAGCTCGGCCCACTGAAAAAAAAGATATATTACAATTTTAAACAGAACTCTATACATCAGCAGGAAATGTCGAATATTTGGTGTTTCGTTTACTGTCTAATTGCAAAAATGTCCCTGTTGCCCATAGCAGCGATTCACAGCACAGATTCCGGTTCTTAACATTCTATAGAACACTGAACTGTGACTGGTTGCTACGGGTAACAAGGACAGTTCTTCCACAAGTCAGCATTGATAATTGAGGTCTGCACATAATTTTAGGAGTATAATCCCCCTCGTCCCCAGTCTTATTCTACTGAGCTGTTTCCATCTTACCTGTTTCATCTTCATCCATTGCTCTTTCTGGTGAAGAAACGCTGATGGTTTTGGCTGATGACTGCGATCTCCATAGTGCACCATTCCCATTAATAATGGGTGTAGCATAGGTCAGATGCCTCCTGCATTGGATAACCCAGTCTCTGCTGTTCCGAATTCTTTTCTTGACTGCCGCTCTTTGCAGGTCCAGGATGTCTTTCCTTTCAGATCTGGATGAGACCTGTCTTGGAGTTTCTTGGAGAACCTCGTCCAGCTTTATATCTGCGCCGATGTTTCTCCGCTTATTTAGGACGGCTTCTTTATTCCTCATCCTTATTGCAGGGGCCAGATCTCCAATTTTTTTTAAGGAGATAAGTATGGCCCTCTGAAGCTCAGCGGAGGCTGCAGAGTGGGACTCCATGAGGTTCTCCATGATCCTTCTCTTTGTAAGGATCTCATGTCTTTTGGACTTTCTCATTTTCTCTAGATTTTGTCGCTTGGACACCATTTCAGAGGCGTCAGTGTCCATGTTCGGTAAAGTAATGTCTTTTCGCCCTAAAGCGAATAATAATACCTGCTCTTCATTTAATCCTCTCCTCTCTCTCAGTACCCAATCTAGTTGGGCTCGTCTTCTCTCTTTATACATTTTGGAATCAATTTTTGCTTCGTTCGTCACGAAAAACAAAAGGAACTCCCTCACCGTTGGGGGTCTGTGAGGCAGTGATTTCCTATGGGCTGTAACACTGGAATGTAGAATGTGATGATGTCATCACCTCATTGTGACATAGATTATACTGTGATGTCACAGCAAGAATCATATAGATGGACAGATACATAGATAGATATAATCTTTGTAGGCTATATATATATATATATATATATATATATATATATATATATATTAAAAATTAAATAATATAAATACAATTTAAAAAAATGTATGATTATAAGCAGAAAATTTCATGTACCGACGCTGTTTAGGAAATAAATATAAGTAGGAAAGGGGGAATTTAATACATTACATAATTAAGGTTCAAATGCGGCTATGAATCTCAGTTCTCAGATGTAGTTCAAATTTTAAGGTTAAGTGGAAACACTCATTAAATTGTATACACACATTAAACAGTATCATGGTAACAAGTTTTGACTTTTCAGTCAGCTAAATGTCTTTTATGGCCCATTTACAGTTTGCCTAATAATTCCACACACCTTAATAAAGGTCATTGTATCCTTGGGGTATGTGCACACATTAAGAATTTGGTGCAGAAATTTCTGCATCTCTTGGCAGGAAAAACATTGCGTAAAATAGGCAGTTTTTTTTTTTGCTGCGTTACGTGCGTTTTTTGGTGCATATTTTACCCCACTCACTAGTATGGATGAAATCTGCAGCAAAAACGATGAAAGAATTGACGTGTTTCAGGTTTAAATCTGCAAGGAAAAAATAAGTAACATGTGCATGAGACTTCTGGATTCTCATTCGCTTCCCTGGCATCAGGAAACCCTTCGGGTTTAGCGACAAATCCACACACAGCGTAATACTCTGACACTTATTACTCTTTATATAGCACTAACATATTCCACAGCACTTTACAGTTTGCACACATTACCATCACTGTCCCCGATGGGGCTCGCAATTTAAATTCCCTAACTGTATGTCTTTTGGAATGTGGGAGGAAACCCACGCAAACACGGGGAGAACATACAAACTCCTTGCAGAAGTTGTCCTTGGTGTGATTCGAACCCAGGACTCCAGCGCTGCAAGGCTGCAGTGCTATCCACTGAACCACAGTGCTCAGTAGATCCATTTATTAGAAAGAGGAATTTTGGAATTGGGAAATGGATTAATTTTGTCCTCTGTATTTTTTCATTTCTTACCAAAAACAGAACAAATTGTTTTATGATAATTTGCTTGTATCTTTTTTCTATAATGCAGTTATTATTGTATAGATTCTTTATAGAACTTCCTATTCTTATGATGTCGTGGTTTTGTCGGATGCATCTTCTCGGATTCTGCGATTATTTCCAAACATATTCGATCATCTCTAGTAAAGAAGAGTTGGAACCTTCATTGGCCTCTGATTGTGATTGATCCTTTTTTCTATATCGATTTAGGACCTGTGCTGAAGTTGGTGTAGATAAGTACAAACATGGAAGCCAACATACAGAACTATGCCACACATGAGCAAGTGACCAAAGTCCCTGAACTCCATGACATGTCCAACAATCTCCATCTTGACCCCTTTTGTTGACATTTGATGGAAATCCAAAGAATATCTTCATCATTAAATATGCACTCAGTCTTTGATCAGAATGCCAAAAGCAGTAAGCCAGCTGGAAAAAATACACACAAATGGACATCTGTTAGGGGAGAGGACTTTTTTTTTCCATTGAACCTGGTCAGTGTTATGTCCATTATAAAGAGTAGACTAATGTCAACTGAACCCATCTATGTCTAATATATATATAGGGGGCCATGGGCAGATGATTATGTGGGGAGATAAGGATCCGACATGGTTGATTTTGGGATGTTGATCCTTTTGCTGTCTAAGCAATAAACCAGCAACAGGGAATGGCTCTTTCAAAGTGTACACAGGAACGCTCAGCAGAGTGAGCAAGATAGCTGGTTGAATCTTTTCTTGGCCAACAGCTTTCGAAAATGTGTGCACAGCTTTAGTATAGAAGAGTGTGTGTTAGGCGTTGAGTTCCCACCCCTGCACAGGGGGAATCACAAGCCATGTCCGCTGCAGTCTCCAGTTCTTCTTCAGTCGCAGAGGTTCCTGCTCAGCAGAGACGTCGGTCCCAGCTTCTTGCTCAAGCTGATGCTATGCAATTGGTTGCTGCTGCCGCCCCAGGTTCAGCTATAGCATCCAGCATTAGTCAGCGGCGAGCAGACGCCCCTGGGACTAAGCCCTGTTTTTCTCCATCTGAGCATGCCCGTGAGACGACCGCTCATTGGTAGTCAGAAGTCACATGCTCAGATCCTCAAGAAGCTCGGATTGGGCCATCAGGAAGGTCCTGGAAGGCTGCGGTTATAAAAGGATCGCATAGCCGAAAGGCCATGTGCTAGTATAGACAATATGGAGTGAGTGTTGTATGCACATATGAATGTCTCTGGTGAATGACTCATTATGAAACCCCTACCCTTGGTACGTATGTGTTCTTCAGCCTTGCCAGTTAGTGCATAGGCTGAAAGTGCAGGTAGGAGGCAGAGTCAGGGACTAGCATCAACGCCAATTAGTGGTTTTGCCTTTACGCCACTGTGCACTTGGTCTGCACTCCACGGTAGGCAGCATCTATTAGTGGTGTTCGCAGGTGCAATGCCACGCGCTTAGTGGGTCTAGAGGGACTCTAACCCTGTGTTTTTGGGACAGAGTCCTGTGACTGTACACTAGTGCTCACTTTGCCAAGCTCTGTGAGCTTTAACAGGCTACGGCATTTATATTCCACTGTAGTGCGGTTCTATGAAGCAACAGAGTCCGCCTCTGTACACACCGGGTGACGTTAAACCACATGTTTTCTTCTATTATACCGCCATATAGCGTCCGCCATTACTGGGCATCAGATAACATCTCTGCACGGTGGACCACGGGCTGCTACTTTTTTTTCCTGTGTGTGTGTGATGGATCCTATGCACGTTCTTTCTGAGCAGGTAAAGCACCTGACTCAGATGTCTCAGAAACTTAATGGGGGACGAGTTCTGGCTCAGTCTCAGCAGCTGATAGCTGACACTGTGCTGGGGGCTTTATCATCTGGTGCTCACAGGACAGGGGCTCGAGCTGTTACATTAGTTTTCCGTGAGTCCCCGGTTAAATTGCCGAATTTAAAGTTTTCAAGGAGGGCTAAACTGTAAGCTTTTTTTCTCATTAACACCACACTCTTCTGGGGATGAAAGTCAGAAGGTAGGGGTCATTATGTCTCTGTTAAGGGGAGCCCCCCAGGCTTGGGATTTTTCCCTTCCTACCACTGCCCCTGAGAGAATGACTGTGGATGTATTTTTTGAGTCCCTGAGGCATATTTATGATGAGCCTGATCGGGTGCGTATGGCTGAGGACATGGTGATGAGTGTATATCAGGGGAAGCATTCAGCCGAGTGGTTTTGCTGAGAGTTCAGATGCTGGGATGCTAAGGTCCTTTGGGATGATGCCACCCTCTGGGGCTTGTTCCGTACAGGCCTGTCTGAATGTCTGAAAGATGCCTTGGCACTTCACCCTCCTCCTGATTCTCTGGAGAACGCTATGACGCAGGCCGACCGAATGGATCGCAGGCTGCGGGCGAGAAATGTGATGCAGTTTGAGACCCCGTTATTCTCCAGTGGAAGGGGAGCTGTTGTGAGTTCATTCTCGGGTTCACCAGTTGTGAGTTCCCCTTCTGGACTCCCTCTGGTGGTGACTTGAGGTGGTGCGGCTGGTTTGATCGGTGGAGATCTGCCACCTGAGAATGAGGATGACGATTGGATCTCAGGATTCTCAGATTGGATTTAAGACAGCCGACGCCCTATTCAGTTGCTGGTGATTCCTTCTGGCTTGTCAGCTCTTGGTTTTCAGCTCTGTTCCAGTCATCTAAAGCTAAGTTTTTCTGCTAATGTTCACACTTGATTTTGTTGGTCTATTCAGTTTTTGTGTGGTCTGCCAGCCCCGGCTGGGGGCTGAGCTGAATTTCCACTCTTATTTATCAGTATTTTGCCAATTGGCTTTTTGTCCCTTACTAGTTCGGTCTCTTTTTGCTCTGTCTCAGAATATTTCAGAGTGCTGATATAGTGGGAGAAGTCTAGTGACTTCAGGGTTAATTTTGCTATCATAAGTGTTGGACATTATTTTTGTAGGTTTTTTGCAGGTTGCAGATAGTGTCTTCCCTTTCCTTTCCTGTCTAGTTAGTTTGGGCCCCATCATTTGCTCAGCCTATTTTCCTGCCTGTGTTTGTGCCTTCATCTTGTTTCACCATCAGTACATGTGTGAGGGCTATCTATTCCTTTGGGGTCTGCTCTGGGGCAGTTAGTTTTCCCTTTTCTTGCTTTAGGCTTATGTAGTCCTCTGGCCATGACGAGGCGTCTAGGTTCATCGTAGGCATGCTCCACGGCTACTGCTAGTTGTGTGGTAAGATCAGGGATCTGCAATCTGCATAGTTACCAACCACTCTGGTTTTCTGTGGCTTAGCTTGTTTTGCTTTTTTCTCCTCGGTGACCCATTCATAACAGAATCACCAGCCATACCGCAGATTCTAGGGTACTCAAAAGCAGGAAAGAATTGTAAAAAAACAAAAAGAAGTGTCAGAATTTTTTTTTTATATCTGTATATTTTTTCCTCTTTTTCTCTGGGGCTGTAGGAGGATTTTTTTTTAAATGGACATTAAGCAATTGTCTGATCGTGTGGAGCAGCTCACTGCTGAAGAGTGGGGAATTTCCGCCTACCTCGCTAATTCACATGCTGCTGAACCAAGGATCCCTACTCCTGATGTGTTTTTTGGGGATCGGTCTAAATTTTTGAATTTTAAGAATAATTGTAAATTATTTCTTGCCTTGAAGCCTAATTCATCGGGGAGCTCTGCACAGCAGGTTAAAATTGTCATCTCCTTGCTGCGCGGCGATCCCCAGGATTGGGCATTTTCTTTGACACCTCAAGATCCTATTCTGACTAATGTGGATGCATTTTTTCAAGCCTTGGGGTTGTTGTATGATGAACCTAATGCTATTGATCAAGCTGAGAAAGCCCTATTGGCATTGAACTAGGGTCAGGATTCTGCAGAGTTATACTGTCAAAAATTCCAAAAGTGGGCGGTCCTTACTACCAGGAATAATGGTGCCTTGGCAGCTCTCTTTCGGAAGGGTTTGTCAGAAACCGTAAAAGATACTATGGTGGGATTTCCTGTTCCCTCTGGTCTTGACGATTCTGTCATTAGCCATTCAAATTGATCGGCGTTTACGTGAACGCAAAACTACACGAGAGGAGTTGCCACCTTTTGGACAAATGTCTGAACCTATGCAATGTGATAGAGTTTTGTCTACAGTAGGGCGCAACGTCAGGAGTTTAGAAGATATAATAAGCTGTGCTTTTTCTGTGGAGACGGCTCTCATATTATTTCTGTCTGCCCAAAATGAGAGAAATGTTTTGCACACACATTTGCTGTGGGCAGTATACAACCTAAGTTTCTTTTGGCAATTACACTGATCTGCTGCTTATCCAAGGCTTTTGTGGATTCAGGAGCAGCGTTGAATCTGATGGATTTGGACTTTGCTAAACGTTATGGTTTTTCCATGACGCCTCTGCGGACGCCTATTCCTTTGAGGGGTATTGATGCTACTCCTTTGACGGAGAATAAACCTCAGTTTTGGACCCAGGTGACTGTGACGGGGTATACGACAGAGCAAGAAGGGACAACAGGCCGAGGGACGATCCAACGAGATTTATTAAGGCAGGGAGCATACAACATCAAATATCCATAATGTCCTTGGAATCCATGAGAAGTCCACAATAAGTCCACACAATTGAAACAAATCCGGGCACCTCACGATAGTCCTTGTGCCAGATGTGATAACAATAATCCTTGCAATAGTCCACAGGATTCCACACAATCCCACGGACGTCACGAGCTGGCCTCAACTCAGTTCGTGACTCCTTCACGTCCACACTCAAATCACAACTGATCTTAAAACAAGAATGTATTGTCAGGGCTCCTGGGATCAGCCCATCAGAAGGGGGGTAGGGGGTCACACCTACTATTCAATGGTTCGGGCCATCAGAAGATTCTAGAAATGTAAGGGCTCCACTGAGTCTACAGGATGTGTATTGTAGGTTATCTTCTGCTTAGGAAACAATAGCCAAAGTTCCACTAGCTGTTGACACAAACCTAAATTAGATTATGTCCAGGTACATCACAAGACATTGCAAAGTATTGGGGGAAGGAGACATGGTTAATTTACAGCAAATACAACCAGAGAAAAGTTAAATGACATATTATACAAAATACAGGACAGGGCAAAACTACAAATCATGACAATCCCTTCCCCTCCCAATTTGTGTACGTACTATGGACCTCTACAGATCGCTTGTTAAGTACACACAGGCATGGCTGACCAGACTCAGGGCTCCTCCTGCCTGGACAGTCCATCTGCATTTTGGTGTTGGCTGCCTCTTCTATACTGTATGGTAAAGTTATAGGGCTGCAGAGCCAGGCTCCATCGTAGTAAACGTCCATTGTCCCCAGAGACTCAGTTCAGCCAGGTGAGGGGATTGTGATCAGTAATGACAGTGAATTCTCGTCCATACAGATACGGCCTTAGTTTCCTAAGGGCACACACTACAGCCAGACATTCTTTTTCAACAGTTGCATTGGCCACTTCTCGGTCCAGCAGTTTCCTGCTAAGGTAGGCGATGGGGTGTTCGTCCCCAGCTGAATTCACCTGGCTGAGGACAGCTCCCAGTCCATAAGCAGAGGCGTCCGTCTGCACAATGAATCTCCTCTTGTAATCTGGAGCAGCCAGAACAGGGTCGCAGACCAGGGCGTCCTTCAGCCGGTTAAAAGCCTCATCACAGGCTGGAGTCCAGATCACCAGCCGGGGCATCGTTTTCTTGGTCAGGTCGGTAAGAGGCTTGGCCACAGTGCTGAAATGTGAAACAAATTTTCGGTAATAACTGGCAGTGCCCAAAAAAGCCATAACTTGTTTCTTAGTTTGGGGTACAGGCCAGTCTCTAATAGCCTGGATTTTGGCAGGTTCAGGACGGAGCTTCCCTCCTCCTACTCTATGCCCTGGGTACTGGACTTCACCCATCCCCAATTGGCATTTATCGGGTCGAATGGTTAGGCCGGCTGAAAGAATCAGGTCAAGAATAATGGCTACTTGATTCAGATGTTCCTCCCACGTCTGGCTGAAGATCGCGATATCATCCAAGTAGGCACAAGCAAAGTCATCACATCCCCGAAGGATCTGGTCCACCATTCCCTGAAAGGTTGCCAGGGCATTCTTCATTCCAAAAGGCATGCTTAGAAATTCATACAGACCAAAGGGGGTTATAAAAGCGGACCGTTCTCTCCCTTCCTCCGTGAGAGGGATTTGCCAGTATCCCTTACTGAGATCCAAGGTAGTGACATATCGGGACCCAGCCAGTCGGTCTAGAAGTTCGTCAATACGGGGCATTGGGTAAGGATCGCTGACGGTATGGTCGTTTAGTCGTCGATAGTCCACACAAAATCGAGTACTCCCATCCTTCTTGGGTACTAACACCACAGGAGAGGCCCAAGGGCTATGGGAGGCCTGGATTACCCCAAGCTGTAACATCTCCTCCAGTTCATGCTGCATGGTGTTTCGAACAGATTCAGGTACCCGGTAAGGAACCTGTTGTATGGGACGGATACCCTGAGTGTCCACATGATGTTGGGTGACGGTGGTTCAACCTGGTTGGGATGAGAAAGCAGCCCGTCTCTGTTGAAGCACTCCCAGAATCTGTTTTTTCTGCAAGGAATCCAGGTGATCTCCCAGAGGAACCTGTTCCACAGTGGATGGGGCTCTCGCTGCTTCCACGAGATCAGGTAGGGAGTCCTCATCCTCTTGACCGTCTTCTAAAGCTAGCTGACAGCTTGCTATCATTGGAAGGTTTCGGTCATGGTACTCCTTAATCATATTCACATGGACAGTCTTTTGTCTTAGCCCCTGATCATCTAAAGCAAGAAGATAATTGGTATCATTTAGTTTTCTGAGAACCCGGAAGGGACCCTCCCATGTTGTCTGCAGTTTATTCTGCCGATGGGGAACAATCATTAAGACCTGTTGTCCTTCTACAAACTCCCGATAGCGTGCTTTACGGTCATACCATGTCTTCTGTCTGGTTTGAGCCATACGCACATGACTCTGGGCTAAACTAGCGAGTTGAGCCAGGGTTTCTCGCAGCTTTAGGACATAAGGGACAACAGAGGCTCCTGTGTCTTCAACTTGTCCCTCCCAATATTCTTTTAGCAGGGTTAAGGGTCCTCGGACCTTTCTTCCATAGAGTAGTTCAAAGGGGGAAAACCCGGTGGACTCCTGGGGAACTTCCCGATAGGCAAACAAGAGATGGGGTAGGTACTTCTCCCAGTTTGAATCTCTGTCAGTGAAGGCCCTCAGCATATTCTTCAGAGTGCCATTGAATCGTTCACAAAGTCCATTTGTTTGGGGATGATACGGAGTCGTTCGGATCGCTCGTACTCCACAGGTGCGCCACAGACACTGGACCAGCTCTGACATGAACTGGGAGCCTTGGTCTGACAAGATCTCACTGGGGAATCCTACTCTGGTGAAAATGGTAACCAGGGCCTCGGCCACCTTGGCTGCAGAAATACTTGACAAGGCCACAGCTTCTGGATATCGGGTGGCATAGTCCACAACAGTGAGAATGTACTGCTTTCCAGATTTACTTGGTTTAGCCAGAGGTCCAATGATATCGACAGCTACTCTTTGAAAGGGTTCTTCTATTTTAGGGAGCTGTTGCAGGGGTGCCTTTGGGTGATCTCCGGGTCGCCCTCTACGCTGACATATGTCGCAAGTTCGGCAGAAATGCGCTACGGCTTGGGAAATCCCAGGCCAATAGAAAGATTGAGTCAATCGTCTCTCAGTGCGGGTTTTACCTTGATGGCCAGCAGTAGGAATGTCATGAGCAAGGTGTAATAGGGGAATTCTGTATTTCTGAGGAACAATCAGCTGTTTGCTATAAGTCCAGGGCTTATCTAGGGAGTCAGCATTGGTATCCCGATACAGAAGTCCATTTTCTCTGATAATTCTTTCCCCGTTCTCCCCCAACTGCCCTATCTCAGCTCGAGCTCTAAAACTAGCTAGGGTGGGGTCAGTATCTACCTCTTGTCTAAACTGAACTTTATCCCAAGTAACACTCACATTGTCCCCACAAGAAGAACCACTCACCGGCTGTGACGGCAGTTCTGGTGGCCTCATTTCCGTGGATGGGTTGTACACGTCCACATTAGCTGCTCTCTTGGCTTGACTTCTGGTTACCGCACCGACAAAGTGGCAATGAAGATTTCCCACATCATTTCCTAGAAGAACGTCTGCAGGGAGGCCGCTCATCACAACCACCACGCATTGTTTTGCCCCAAAGCCTTAATCCAGGGTCACACTCGCTCTTGGAATATATCTCTGGGTACCTCCAGCCAATTCAATGGCGATTCCTGGTCCCTTTTGAATTGCTTCTGGTTGAATTACTCGGGGATCGGCTATGGTGAGAAAAGCCCCATTGTCACGGAAGCCAACAACTTTTTGGCCATCCAGCACGACCTCCTGTAGATGTTTGTGCTGAAGATCAGAAGAACAGGTGGCTGGGGCTCGCACCCCATAGACTCCGGTTAGGGGAGCCAGGATATCAGAGTCACTTGGCAAGTCATCAGGGACTGAATCCAGCTCTTCTCCTGGTGAGGGTGTCTGTAGATAATGAACAGGCAAAGGCGGTCTGTAGCTGTCCTGCCTCCGAACACCTGGACATTGGAATTGCAGATGCCCAGGCTTCCCACATCTATAACATCTGCGCTCTGGGATTCTTCCTCCACGTCGTAGTCCCGAACGTGGAGCAGGAGTAATGCGAGGCACAGTCACACGAAGGTCACCATGAGTTGATGGTCTAGTGGGATGGTGAATATTGGAGGCCGAAGGACCAGGGGCCGTCAGCGTTGGGGGGATGGTAGTTTTTTTTTTCACTGAGTAGTAGTTTTTTCCACTGAGGCTTGATGGTGAGAGCCTCATCAGCTAGAGCTGCAGCTTCCTCCACAGTGGCTGGTCTCCTTTCACGCACCTATTCCGGATCTCAGCAGGGCACTTGAAGTAAAACTGCTCTTTTAGGATGACTTGGAGGAAGGTCTCCCAAGTTAAGGCCTCCTCTCCCTCCAGCCAGCGATGACATATTTGTTTGAGTCTGTGGGCATACATCTTGAAGGACACTTCCTCATCACAGGCTAAAGTACAGAACTGGGTCCTGTAAGTGTCTGGGGTCACAGTATAATATTCTAGAATAGTCTGTTTAATCTCCGCATACTCACAGTTCCACCAAGGGTCCATAGCTCTATAGGCTGCGGCAGCTCCACCCTCTAAGAGCCCCACCAGATGTCGGACTCGCTCCCTTTCCGGGACTTCCATTAATCGACACTGATGCTCAAAGTCCTGGAAGAAGCCCTCAATGTCACCTGAAGCCTCATTAAACGGCTTGAAGTCTTTGCGGGACACTCTGGGGAGTTCCCTCATGGTGGGTGCTGGGGCTACAGTCTGTCTGGAGCTTCTAGCTGCTTCCACAGCGAGCTGCCTCTCCAGTAATGCCCTCTCTTGAGCTCTATGAATTGCCTCCCTCTTATCTTCTATGGTAGCATCTTCTCCCAGCAATGCCATCTGCCTCTCCAGCAATACCCTCTCATTAGCTCCGCGCTTGACTTCCCTCTTATCTTCTATGGTAGCCTCTTCTCCCAGCAATGCCAACTCCACCTCGTACCACACAACCCACTGACTTTTTTGGGTATTTACCTCTGGCTGCAGTCTTTCCTCCGTTTGCTGTGGGGATCCTTCCTCAGCGTCATCTTGCAGGCGAACTCCTTCCAAAGCCTCAATCAGCTGCTCCTTGGAGAGTCCCTTGTAGCTGACTCCCAGTTCACGGGCCTTTGTAGGTTCACCGCAGTCCAGTTCTTGTACTCTACGGTGCTGGTTCCAGATGTTGATGGGCCGTTGTCCTCCATTCCTTCTGCTCTGATCCCACTGCTGCCACCAGTTTGTGACGGGGTATACGACAGAGCAAGAAGGGACAACAGGCCGAGGGACGATCCAACGAGATTTATTAAGGCAGGGAGCATACAACATCAAATATCCATAATGTCCTTGGAGTCCATGAGAAGTCCACAATAAGTCCACACTATGGAAACAAATCCAGGCACCTCATGATAGTCCTTGTGCCAGATGCGATAACAATAATCCTTGCAATAGTCCACAGGATTCCACACAATCCCACGGACGTCACGAGCTGGCCTCAACTCAGTTTGTGACTCCTTCACGTCCGCACTCAAATCACAACTGATCTTAAAACAAGAATGTATTGTCAGGGCTCCTGGGATCAGCCCATCTGAAGGGGGGTAGGGGTCACACCTACTATTCAATGGTTTGGGCCATCAGAAGATTCTAGAAATGTAAGGGCTCCACTGAGTCTACAGGATGTGTATTGTAGGTTATCTTCTGCTTAGGAAACAATAGCCAAAGTTCCACTAGCTGTTGACACAAGCCTAAATTAGATTATGGTCCAGGTACATCACAAGACATTGCAAAGTATTGGGCGAAGGAGACATGGTTAATTTACAGCAAATACAACCAGAGAAAAGTTAAATGACATATTATACAAAATACAGGACAGGGCAAAACTACAAATCATGACCGTGACGATGCGGGTTGCCCAGGAAGTTGCCGGGTTGCCGGGACGATGCGGGTTGCCCAGTT